>NC_044353.1:11571865-11872403 GCF_007364275.1 Archocentrus centrarchus | reverse complement strand
GCAATAATTTATTGAATATGTGTAAACATATGTGAAAATACAGTATAAGGCAAAAACAGGCTTTGTACAACTGATGAGTTTGAAAGTCTGAATGCTCTAAGGCAACTTTCCTGCCATTTTCTTAAGGAACACCTCTCCAGGCTTCTTGAAGGACATTCAAAGCTCTTCTTCTAATGTTTCTGCGTTTTGTTCTGTTCTCTGTCAAGATGATCCCACACTGCCTCAATAAAGTTGAGGTCAGGGCTCTGGGGAGGCCAATCCATGACTGATAGTGTTCCATTGTGTGTTTTTCCATCCAGGTTTGGTTTTAATGCATTGGCAGTGTGTTTGGGATCATTGTCATGCTGAAAAATGAAGCTGTTGCCATTCAGACGCATTACAGATGGTGTTGCATGATGGATCAAAAATGATGCTTTTTTTTGTTCATAATTCCATCAATTCTGAGACCTCCAACACCATTGGCTGAAATTCAGCCCCAAACCACAGCAGAGCCTCCACTGCGTTTTAAAGACAGCCACCCTTTCACTGAGGGTAGATGGCTCAGCTGGAGGTCCAGATGCATCTCTTAGGTCCTGTGCCAGCTCTTGATTTTTTTTTTCTATTTATTAAGGACATGACTTTCAGATACTGTTCATCTGCTGCAGATTTTTTTTCTTTTTTAGGCCTGCCACATCTTCTTTTGTTCTCCACTTAACCAGTTTCCTCATTTTTTTAAGAACACACTATCGAACTGATCTCAAAATGTAAAAAATCGGGATGATGAGATGATGTTAATCAATAGCAGCTTATTGCTGTTTCAAGTAAAAATCAAAGTGGAACACCTTTCATAACTGTTTCCTGATGTAATTACTGCAGTGGAAATGGACATCACAGGGACAAGAAAAGTAGTCCTCTCCACCAGTGAGGTCAAATAAGAGTACTGTTTGAGAGTTTGTTTGCTTTTTTTGTTGTTCATGTTGTTTTTAACACCCATGTGCTACTTTATTAACGACTTTAGTTTCAGAAGTGTTAACCTAATAAAATTACACATTTAATTAAAACCCCGATTATGGCATGACTTTCAGTGCAAACCTCTCATCAGCCTCTTGGTATGACTTATACTAACGCCTGCATGTGTTTAGCTTTAAAAAAAGCAACAATATCTTAACATAAGAAATGACTACTCACTCTTTCAAATACAAAAACACACAAGACTTCTGTGGTCCTTTTGATTCTGAAGAACAACAGCCTATAAAAAAGCACATTACACATTTCTCTATTTAAAAAAAGGAAGCTTTTAACAGTTTTATCTATCGTCTCTGCTTTAGTGTGAATAAAATTAAAGGGAAAAAACTTAAGAAGCACACTGTCAAACACACAGTCTAATCAAGCGCCACATGTTTCACCCTTGAGAAGGTTCATGCTGCGTGAATATCAGCGCAATTTCAAGAGACTAATCCTTTTCCCTACAAACGTCTGAATGATCACTAATTGCGCACGACTGAAAGGATTCCACGACGGTAGATGGCTGACTCCATTTGAAGCAATTACCACACATATTAAACTGCTTGACTGGAAAACACACTCATGCTCAGTTGGTGGGCTCATAAGGGCTTTTAATTTGTCGCTGTTATCAGTTTGAACAGCTCCACGGCTGCAAGGTTTTTGAAGTTGATTATGTTTTATCAAATATAATTTTGTGAGAAAACAGAAGTAGCTTGTAATATTTGGTGTTGTCTTACTCTGCAGTGTTTAGCAAGTTTTGTTCAGGACACAACTGAGCATGTGGTGCTCTGAGCCTATCAGACTGCCCGGAGATGTTTCTGTGGAGTTTTCCAGAAGTTCCACCAAACCTCACGGGAATAAAATCCTCGGTGGCAGATATTTCCTGCCTTCTGCTGAATTTTTTAATAAGTTTGGGAAACTACAGTATGTGCATCAACTTTTGTTCATTATTCAGGTTATATAACACCTTGTGTAACAGAGGAACCATTTTACTGGAAATGAGCCTTACTGGGAAGCATACCTCTGACCTCTGGCATCAACAAAACATTTTTGACCAGAGAAATGCTGGTTGTGTGGGAAAATCCAAGTAAATCAGCAGTTTCTGAAATACTCAGACCAGCCCATCTGGCACCAACAACTAAATCAGCTTTCTTCTCCATTCTGATGCTCAGTTTGAATTTCAGCAGGTTGTCTTGACCACGTCTACATGCCTAAATGCACTGAGTTGCTGCCATGTGATTGGCTGATTAGATATTTGCATTAATGAGCAGTTTAACAGGTGTACCTAGCAAAGTGGTGCATATTTTATACATTTTCTGTATATTTTATACATACCGTTTTATGTTCTGTATATTTTTAGATTATATTAGACTATTTTTATTTTAGAAAATCTTAGAAAGTTTGACTTTCTATTGCATGGCACTGAACAGGAGTGGTCCTCCAATCTCATTGTACAACCTGTATAATGACAATAAAAGCATTCTATTCTATTCTATTCTATTCTATTCTATATGCATTAAATATAACAACATAGAAAATACACTGTGGAGTTCAAACCAAAACCGCCATGGCAGCCCTTTTACAAACACCATACGGCTAGATTAAAGGTTTTTTGGGGAAGGTTCAGAGGCATCAGTGTCATGCTGGATGACTATGAACATAGCACAGAGGTAACAGGTCTACTAATTCGAAGCTCAGTGGCTTCTCCAGCCTGCTTGTTCTTGCTTGTAACTCAATTCCAATTTTCCATCACTGTTTAAGTGTATGCATGATACATAAAAGCATGGCGTAAAGTTCTATATCACTGTGTATGAGTGTATTTACATTTGTGAAAGTGGCTTGTAGTGTAAAACACTTTTAGTGGTCAGTAAAACTAGAAAAGCACAATATAAACACAGGTGCATTCACCAACATGATGCTAGCAGAATAAAACACAAATTTCATAGAGAATATTGGCTTAACCTTCAGAATGGGTCACTTTATATGTCCAGTTTGTGGAAAAACAATCTGAGGCAGGCACACTATATCATGTCTACTTAATGCTGTGTCATGTGTGTAGGTCTACAGTTTGCTGCATCTGCTTCCTGCAATGTGTGGTGTTGTTTGAAGTCCAGTATGTTAACACTTACCACTTTCCCCCTTAGCATGAAAGGGCCAGATTTCCCTCAGCATTTAGACTGGGGGGATTCTCTTCTGATAGGAGGTTTACACGGTATATGATTTTTTTCAGAACTAAAGCATTTTCTCTATATATTTTTGCCATGCAACTGTGACGTACCTCGTACAACAATGTAGAGAAAGTCAGTGTGCCAGCAGATCCATGAGGTAAAACATGTGCCATTAATGCAAAGATCTGTCGCTGTTTGAGCCATTTTGTGAATGTGAATATGAAGCTCCGATGTCCTCATATCACTCTGTATCATTTCAACAGTGCTAATAATGCAAGTTGGTATAGTTTTTGACTATTTCCCCAGGGAAGAGAAGCAAGAGAGGAAGGGCTAAGAATACTAAAGGGGAAGAAAGAGGGAAGAGGCTGGAAAAGAAAGTGGGCCAAAGGGTGAGAGGCTGAGAGAGCAGACACAACGGTGAGAGAGTGCAAGACAAGCAGAATCAGATGGTTGCAAGGGGAAGGAAGATGGAGACGATGGGTTGAGGACGTGATACAGGGAGAGATAAAAGGCTTGTAGCAATGAAAATAAAGACATGGGAGAGATAACAGGAGGAGAGGGGGGCAGAGTCAGACCCAGAAAGTTGAGGAGATAAGACAGGATTAGAAGAGAAGAGAAAGAAAGAAAAGATGTTTCCAGGGAGATAGAGGATGCAGAGAACAACAAGTACTCAACAGTAGCCCTCTTAAGCATTCTGGACAGGGCCGAAGAAAGAGACAGTATGTGTGCATATGTGTGTGTGTGTGGGGGGGGGGGGGGGCTGCTTCAGTTTGCTTTATTGCCATCAAGAATGAAAGAGGAGGATAAGAGAGGAAGACAAATGGAGTAATGGATTGGAAGTGGACACATATTAATGAGATGAGGAGCAGAAAATGTATTAGCTAGCAAGCGGAAAATCAAAGGCCAATTGAGATTCATGTGTGGGTACAGCATATGGCATACGCTATCCAGTCTGTAGATATAGTTTACGGGCATTTATTATGCTTCCAGGTCCTTTTAGTTACTAATATCCCTGTGAAAATCACATTTTTGTTTTCTAAATTTGTTTTGGCCATGCTAGTTTCAAAAGGAAAGTACTAGAGCTAAAATGGTATTATATTCAAGGGAGCAGCCTTGTACAACCTCAGCCTGTTGCTATGTAGCGCCACTGGAACAGCAGAGAACTGATTGAAGGTGTAGTAGGCAGCAATCTGGAAATGCAACGAATTAAACAACTGACAGCTGTCACCTCTGTTCTAAGCCCCTCCCACTAAACGAGAACATGCCTCTTAAAAGACACCTGTGCTACACTTCGGCTTCACTAAAGACTTGAACCATACTGTCCAAGGGCCAAGTCCTCTCTTTAACCTGTTGAGCCATGACATTACACACCGCTTTTGTGTGTTTCATGTTCTTCTTTACTACAAAAGCAAATGAGTGAATTTTAATTTGATTACCGTATTTTCCGGAGTATAAGTCGCACTTTTTTTCATAGTTTGGCTGGGGGTGCGACCTATACTCCGGAGCGACGTATATGTGACATTTATAACACATGAACCAAAATACTCCAGCCACTTGACATCTCCGTGAACTGCAGCTTTAAGGCAGTCTTGCGTAACCTGTGGGCGCAGTGGATGATGGATGGAGAGCACAGCTTAACGGCAACTGGGAGAATGCGCCACCCAACTTTCCTGGAAGTCATTGGATGGATCAAGAAAACATGGGCTTCAGTGGCAAACCATCCTGTTGGGATTCAGAAAGGCTGGAATAATTGGAACTGCAGCTGACAACGAGTCTGACTAACGCGACACAGAAGAGGAAGCGGCGCTTCGTCTACGGAGTGTACGGAATTGTTTAGAAGTGACACCGAGGATGAAGAATTCAATGGATTGATGGTTTGGTTAACTTGTTAGTATGTTCTTTATGCTATGATTATCTGAATAACTTAATGTTACGTTAACATACCGAACACGTGTTCGTTGTGCGTCATGTAGCTGAATGTGCTACGTTAGCATAACGTAGGCGTAACCGTGTTCGTCCTGTTCTTTAATCCATTATTATTTTAAATTGCCGTTCAAGATGGAATTTCTGCTCTGGGTCTCGGATTCTATCAACCCCCCCCCCCCCCCCCCCAAAAAAGTGCGACTTATAGTCCAGTGCGACCTATATATGTTTTTTCTTCTTTATTATGCATTTTTTGGCTGGTGCGACCTATACTCCGGAGCGACGTATAGTCCGAAAAATACGGTACATTTAAGTGAAATTAAGATTTTTGGCACAATAGAGTTTGCTTAAGATTAAAAAGTAAATAGACAGAAACTGAAGGTTGTATTTTCTGTATTTCCTCAAGGGAATGTTGCAGGAAGAATATCAGTTCCATAGCTACACACTGCATGGCAGAGTCAGATCAAGAATCAATATTACTGGCCATGAATGTTGACTCGCTGCAGCCAACAGACAGCAAACCAAAAACTACTGATATTATAAGTTAAAGAAATTCAGTTCAGTTCAGTTTTATGTAAGTAGCGGCAAATCACAGCAAACAGTCGCCTCAAGGTGCTCATAAGGTATATAATATATAATATAATCAAACTTTCACCTTAGGCAATAATAAATACTTTATCCATACAGTTGTAATATAATGGCAAGCGCTGGATAACAGAAGGTGTGTTTTGCACATAAAGGACTGTGTTACAAGTAGTGCAAAGACTATTAGGATAAATATTGTATAGATAATAAGCTACACTATATACAGAGGTAATTTTATTCTACATTAATAGTATAAGAGTCCTAAAGACTTCAGGACCAAACCCGGGACACCAGATGCTGAACCAGGATGTATAAACAGAATTAATAAAACTTACTAGAGGTGTGCAAAGGCTGGCAGAGAAGTAGTGCTGAATAGGATGGCAAAATCCAACAAAAAATGTAACAACATTAAATCTAAAAGGAAAAACAGGATAAAAATCAGAAAGGAATACTTAAACACTGGAACGCAAAGCCACAGCAAACAAGTCAAATACACAAGAAAGACTATTGCTGTGTCTTAAATCACATTTATGCTTTGAGTACATAAGTGTGTTCCCTCTGTCAAGTGCTCCAAGAGCACTCACAACAGTCATAAAGTTGAGTGATGGCTACTCTACACTTACTGCCCCGAGTCCTCACTTTCCTTCCTTTCTGATGGCAGCAAACAGTTTTCATCCAGTTGATAAAAGATTCAACAGCAGCACTGACAATGCCAGCTGGCTAACAGCAGCAGATTTTCTTCAGTCACTGCAGGTTCTCAAAGTGCAGTAGCTAGCACCGCGATCACAGCAAATGGTGTTTCTAATAAGTGCACAATTTGCCGTGTTTGACCTGAAACAGTACTGTTGAAATCCAACTAGACATGTAAGTTCCTAGTGCAGGCTACTAGAGAGGAGACGGAGACACACAGCACATGTATAGACAAGATTAATTTGTTTATATTATTCAAGCGTTGATGTCTGTGAAACTATGCACCTCATTTGGGTTGACTTTTAAAGAAGATTGCCTTGTATATGAGAAGCTGCAATCAAAATATTTCTCCAGGACTCTAAAGCCACTGGCAGAGAGCGAGCATCCAAATAGTTCAGGGACTTCAAGCATCCATCACTCTGTGTTGTTGAGTTCATGATCATAGAGCCATAGATCCAGGTATTTACCCCAAAAGAATTTGAAGGCCTGAGCTCAAACAAAGAGTGCTTATAAAAGCTTTTCTTTATTCTTTTTTATGCAAAACCTGAAATTTCGCATAAATTTAAAGAACTGAGATGGAATGACCCATAAAGACACGGAAGCTTGCAACATTCATTGCCTCTTACATGTGTATTGTGTTTAATTGCACTATATTGTGCTGATGTTCATGTTTTCATGCTCACTGCTCTCATGACCACAGGCAACCATTTCACAGCAGGCTAATAAAAAGACAATTGTTTTAATGCATTTTGGGAGGCTGTGCAAAGGTTTCAACAGTGAGATTAACAGTGAGGAAATATTCATGGCTGTCAGCTCTGAGGTCACAGCTGATTTGTCGACTATGTTACTGTAATTTCCTTGTCAAAAACGACACGTTGATGGCGTGATTTCTGTCATCATGTGCAGAAACACTAGAAAGCTGGCAAGAACCAATTATAGACTGAAGTCAACAGTAGAAATATATGTGTCAATATAATAATCAGCAAGTGTTTTTCTTCTCTTGCCTTATTAAAAGGAAATAGTGGCAATGAGACTTTGGTGTTCTCACCATTGTTTTTAAGTTTAGCAATTAACCCGCGATCACATGTGGCAAGGGTCGCAGTTTTGAAACCATCGTTTGTATTAAAAACAATCTTTGTTCTTTGCAGTCTTGCAGAATAAAGACATGACTTTCAAACCTCACAGTTTTAAAAATAAATAATCCTGTCAACACATCACAGAAAACAGCAAATGATTTCTTCATCTGCAGTAGATAAACAATGCAAAGTAAAAGTACACACACACACACACACACACACACACACACACACACACACTGCGGTGTTACAATCAGTTTTGATATCAAGTATGACTTAAGCAGAAAACCATGCATGAGCTAATAAGTTATCTATGTACCTGGCTGTGTAGGAGTGATGCAGTTTGGGACTCATACGTGTCCAAGCCTGCGTTTAACTTTGCAGTTCCTTCTGTCTGCTGCACCTCTTTCACTGCAGTCGCTCTCCCCAAACTGAATATTTGGCTTTGTTTGTCAATCCACTGTTTATTCCAGATAATAAAAACATGTTGCCTGGCTTCCATTTCCTCTGCCATTTGCTGTGATCTCCTCTCCAAAAAAGTTTGGCTTTCTCTTTCTCAGCCTGTTTGGTCCATTTTACTTACTCTGAACTAAACATGTAAAATTTGTGCTGACATTATGATGCGTAAAGGTCATTAATTTAAGTATGTTTGAGATTCATTGGCAGGTGTCCATGTTACATATTTGCCTAACCAGGTACAGTATTTAGAATCTGGTTAGCCAGCTTTTGTTAAGCTCAGCATTTTTAATTAAATTAAATTAAATAACCTTCAAATATAAAACCCACTTGTATAAATGAAGACCCAGCTGTTACAGCTGAATCAAGACGTTTGTTTTGTTTCTGTTTTTCTTTTTCTTTTTTTTCAAATCAGCTGTGCTGTTCACAGTCTTTACATGCACCCTACAGCAAGTAAAGAAATACCCACATGGCCAGTAATTAGTTTCGAGATTCAAGTAACGTCGTGCTGTGCATCACATATAATAGTCGGTCCAAGTGCTTGTTTACAGCTGCAAGTTCTGTGTGCTCCTAAAGAGTTAAATCTGCAGGCCTTTTCCTGCCTGTGTTCCAGTTTTCAAGCGGCATCAGAACTTGTTCAAAGGCATCAAACAGTAAAAGACAGCAAGAGGGGAAGTTGTCTTATTTCTTATAAATGATTGACGCTCCCAACTGGCAAACAACCAGAGACTCATCCTTTTTATCCTCACTTCCACTAGCTTGAGTTTAATTCAGAGCATTTTCTGTTTTATTGATGTAAATAATCTTTATCCTCAGGTAAAACTATTGAGATAAAGGTTGCTGTGCTATTTCTTTTTAAACAATGGCAGTTCATATTTTATCCACATCAACATGTTTTTTTTTTTTTTTCTATTGTTTATTATCTTTCTGACGGTCCCAACTAAGCAATCTTTAAACACTCTCCCTCTGGTCCTCTTTGTTTCAGCACTTGCTCTCGCTCTTATCTTTGCCTGATATCACACTCTTCTCCTCTCCTCTTCCCTTTTTTGTGGCTATGCATGAGTGCACTTGTGAAAGCTCGTTAGACAATTTGTTTGTCTGTTTTTCAGATTGTGTGCAGGATTCTCAAAGTGTGTAAATGTTGTTTTTCTTCTTCCCTCCAGGACTTTGACAGAGCTTCTGAAGCAGCCCGGGGAGGGAGGAGCAGTGGATGGTACTGGTGTTCATCATCCTATAGGGACAAATGGTATCTCTGCCAGGGCACTACGCTCCAACAATGGCAAGTTCTGGTTTTTGGCACGTATGAGTTACCATGCAAGCAAACTGCGCTGACAACAGAGGATTGTGGAGCTATCAAGCTCAGCTTAAGCTAAAACCTTTACCAGTTAAATTTTACTAATTTGGGAATAATCTCTACATTTTGGTATTTCAACTATTTGTCTATACTTTAAATTGTCTCTATTAGTGATTCCTGTAGTGATTCCTGATGTGTTATATGTTTATAATAGCATGCCATTACCAGACAGAGACCCCAAAGAAATAACCAAAGCACTTAAGTCTTTTTTTTTTTCACTTACTTACATGAAAAAGTGTTTTTTCCTTATTTTTACTGTTACAGTGGTGGATGTTAATATTAAGCATGGCCATAGTTTTAAATAATGAGGTCAGAGTTTGTGCATGTAACCCCTAAAGTCTGAAGCTTGAGTCAAACGTTCTGGCTTCAGACTTCAGTTTTTTCTGCATTTGGCTCTACAGTGGTGATTCTAGGGTTTGTTGGGGCCCTGGGCAAAAATTCACAGGGGATCCCTCCCACCACCCTCATTTTATTATAAATAATATGACACCAGCAACAGTAACAGTTGACAGGTAACTCATTACAGTAGAAATGGCAGAGACCATGTTTATTTTGGTAACAATGCCTAAAACAAACTGACCAGTTGTGAAGTCTTAATACTGTAACTACTAGCTTTCCAGTTAGCATAGCAAGCTAGCTACACTAACAAGTTGATGGCCAGTGTCCTAACTCTACTGCCAAATAAATTATGGCAGTAGATAATTTATGAGATTCTATATTTTTTGTCTCTCAAAAAAATTAATGTACAGTGTCAACTGTTATCCTTTGAGTTTAGCTAATCATTGTTATCCAAGTTGTAATTTATATGTTTTCAAATAATAGTAGATCACTTCTAAAAAAATTTGCAAGAGCTCCCTGACATGTACCCTCTAAATTATAAGTATGCCCAAGAGACTCAGAAACAAAGAGCTGGATTAACTGGAAGGATTTGAACAAAGTTTAACACTGACTGTGGCAGACCATCATTCTCAAACACACAGCAGCCTCAAAAGACACTGAAATGCATCATTTAAGCACAAACGCCATGGAACCTACTACAACTCTTGACTTCAAACCAGTAAATAAGAAAATATCCTTTACACCCACCCTCGACCTCTCTGTTAGTGTGTCTTCATCACACATATAAACACATACATGTCTTTCCTGGGCGGGGACGTGCAGGGACAGGCAGGTCATATTTAATTAAGATTTAATTAGCTGTTCCAGCTCCAGACCCACAGAGGGAAAACTGTGTGACCCATCTGTCTGCCTCTTTCTCTCGACACTTTGACCACACACAAACACACACACACACACACACACACACACAACCACACAGTATACATGCTTAATATAACCCTCTGCTTCTTCAGTGGGTTGAGACCTAAATTAGTGGACATGTTTCCTGAGGGCTCATTTGTGACAAGACTGATGGCGTGTTTAAAGGACAAAAGTCCCCGTTGCCTCACAGTTTTGCCCTCACCGTTGAACTCAAAAGAAAAAATGCTAGTTGTCCTTTTGTCCAGTTGTATTTATATCCAGGTTGGCTCAGTATTGTGTAGTTTTGCACAAGAGGCAGATGTGAAGCCATATGAAATTAATAAACAGGACTCACTGATGATAGCAGCTTCATTGAATGTAAAAGCACCTTTAGGATACCAGCTGTTCCTCGCTGCTCCGGGTTCCTATAAATTATTTGCATTCCAGGGTAAAAGTGTGTTTGTTTTTGTCACAAATGCACCTATACTACATGCAGCATTTATCCGTGGAACTACAAAAGGAAATTAGTGGAGCTTCTCCCTTTACTTTCATCTTCCCACCACTGATGTAAACATGTTTTGGCTGTCTTTTTCACCCCGTACTGTGCTTATTAACGCTCTGCTTTCTTCTGTCATCGTCCTCTCTTTCTCTCTGCCTTCTACCACACTGCAGCTTAAGGACAGACGTACAAATAAACAAAACACAAATATGGGAACACTTTTTTGGTTTGTGGGCTCTAATTTTGAATCTGTGCATTTGGAATATTGGACAGCTTGTTTTCTTGATTTTTATAGTTTAATCTAAATGAGATCAGAATTTTTAAAAGGGGGGGCATCATGCTGCATTAAATAATGTCTGAAACTAGTGATCAAAACCGTAAACTCATCAGGAAAGCATCTACAGTACCAAGGTCATAAATCATGTGAGCAGTAGGGCCATACAGTGGGATCTCTTTTCGTAACAAAAGGATTTGCCTCCTTTTGGTCAATAAAACAGTCCAGGTTTATAAGGTTCTTTTGTATTCATGTCACTCTTCTTTTATGTAATCTGTAATGCAAATATAGAAAAAAAAATGCTGCAAATACAGAAACCAGAATGAACTACAGAAACATTCAGGTTTAGCTGCATATCTCTAAAATAATATTTAAACTGTGTGAAAAAAATCAGATTCATCAGCATCACTGTTTTTGGCTTCAGTAACTTAATGATACAACACAACAATGTGTTTTGATTAGTGAAACATTTCAATTATGTGCCATTCTCAGAATGTGAAAACATTTCAGATACATGCTACAGCATAAGAAACACAATTACTGAAGAGTCCTCTAAATGCAGGAAACATGAAGTGGAAAAGAACTGTCTACATTTGCTAGTCTTGCGTCGTACACAGTTCGGTGAACTTTGTCGAATCACTGTTATTGTTAATAGTAGTAGTAGAGCAGTATTACTGTAGTTGTTGTTAAGTTTTTGTTGTGCTAGTCTTAGTATTAATAGCATTATGTACAATGTCTTTAATGTTTTACTTTTTTTAGACAATGTGCATGACTAGACATTTCAGCGTTGCTGCTTTTGCTACTCAGCACCAGAAATTATAGCCGGTTAAACAAATATTCATATTTTATAGATGTAAAACAGCAGTTACCTGTTGGCTCAAAGATATTATGACGCCGCCAGCAATTAAACAGGCCTGGAAACAGGATGAAAAGTAAGCAGATGGCAGGTTTGCAAAACTGTGCCGTTATTCAGTCATTTGATGTTCTTAGAGGTGTTCTTTTTCTTTGAGTAATTAGAGGTTCTGCTTTGGTTGTGCGAGGGCGAACCAACATCTAACCATACAACTAAAGGGATGCGCAACCATCTCCACAGATGTGTGGACACTAGCCTGCTAATGTTAGCCACACTCAGTAATGTATTCTGACATTTCATGTGTGCAACATGACACACGGTGCCACACCTTTTACCAACATTTGAAACATCATTTGGTTATTGAAAAATGTGATTGGTTTCATAAATCACCTCAATAGACATGCAATATGTGCATGACCATATTAGACTATTGGACTGTTCTCAGTTTCTGCCTTTTAGACATGTCAACTAGTCTGTTTTGTTTCTTTTTTTTCTTATTTAAACAACTGGTAAAATAGTCACCAGGAACAAAGCACACACTTTCAAATCAACCTGGAATGTTTGAATGTTAAGTCGCTAAGAAACCCTTAATGAAAATGGGCGAATCACATTTAATCCATTAAAAATAATAATAAAAAGAGCAAGTTTTTAAAGAGATGGGTAAGAGAGGTGTGAAACAATGGGAGAAAAAAAAATTGGGGTACAGGGTGATGACAGTAGTGCCAATAAAATAAAGCCATCCTTATCCTGCTGGGTCAGCTGTCACATAATCACCTCTTAATTAAACACTTTCAATCCTCCTGGCAGCTTAGACAGGGAAAGCAACAAAGAGAGAGAGGAGGGGGCATGAAAGAGACAGAGACAAACCGGGACCAGGTGGTAAACAAACCTGCATAAATACAAAAGAAATTGCTGCAGGTTTGAGTAAAACAACTTTTTTTGTAGGACTTGGAAAGCTATTTTGTTTCATAGTTTGAATTCTGTGGAACATTAATAGAGCTTTTCATTCAAATATTATTCCATCTGCTCCTTTTCACTGGTGTAAAGATTCAAATTCACATTCAAGACCTAAAGACACAAATATTGTTTATTTGTAATCAAATCCATTAGAATTTCATCTGGATGTAGATATGGAGGCATTTTAACCCAGACAGTCTGTAATGTTGGTTCATTCAGTGTTTCTGCCACTTTGCACCAGAGTGGAACTATTTTTGTCCCCTGCAGGCTCAGTTACAATCTTTTTCTGATCCCCTGACTTTCCTTGCAGTGCACTCAAATATCAGTTCTTGAAAAACTATCAACATGCTGTATTATATCTGCATGCAACTGTGGATTTTGAATTTTGACCATAATTTAACCTTAGTAAAAGAAATACAGTACTGTGCAAAAATCTTGAGCCACCCAGAATTTTATATTTTTCTTTCTTCTTGACATTTTTTTAAAGTGGTCTTCAGCAATAGTTCTTCAGCCTCTATTCACACTCACATTCACACCTATGGGCAATTTAAAGTGACCAATTAACCTAACCCCAGTAACTGCATGTCTTTGGACTGTGGGAGGAAATCCACACGGACACAGGGAGAACATGCAAACTCCACACAGAGAGAGGCCCGGTGGAATCGAACCCAGACCTTCTAGATGTCATTCTGGCTGTGAGGCAGTAGTGCTAACCACCACGTCATCATGCTGCCTGTATCTTTGCATATGCTTCAATAAATCTCTGCACCTATTTTGCATTTTTCTAGCAAAATATAAAGAAATGAGGTGTGGCTCAAGACTTTTACATAGTACTCTATTGTGTTATTTATTCTGGTTGACAATTAATGGAAATCTGTTAACCCCGGATTATGTTGACTGTATGTTCACAGAAATTGTCCTCAACAAAGTTATAGAAAAAGTCTACAGTATGAAAATAACAGTTTACTTTGAGAACAATGCAGTTCACATGAATTGAAACAAAAACAAGGCAAAAGATGCTAATGCAAACACTCAAAATGCATATCAAAAATACTGCTTTTATTAGTGCTGATGCACTGTAGCCTTCAGTATTTTGTAACTGCCCAAGTCAGAAATAACTGTGCTGTCTAAGTACACCTAATTAGGATGAAAATACTCTGAAGAAGTTCTAAGTCTTCCCCTAATGAAGATGGCAGGCAAATCCTTATGTTTCCTCTCTGAAAAAAAAAAAAAAGATTATTTTGTTATCTGCCTTCCCCTCCCCTTCTACTCTTGCTCATTTTCAAGACAGATATATTTTTAATACAATGTAAGTGATGAAGTAAGACATAAAAATGTCAAGATGTAAAGAGAAAGGCTGGTATATTTAAAAGGAAAGAGGAGGGGGAGGGGGGGGTACCAGGGTCTATTACAATGATTGAATGAGTGAAACTGCAGAGCAAAGAGTTCCTGCGGGGTTACGAATGACAGCTGATATTGCAGAGAGAAAAGAACAAGAAACTGCTGTCACTTCTTTAATTTATTATAGCATCACTATTAAAATAAACAGTACTGTAACATGTATTATAGCATTCAGTAATAAAAAAGGGGGGATTATCTTGTGAAATGGTAGCTTAGTTTTCCAGTTATAAACTGCAGTTGTTCTGTGCTCAGGCTTCAGTGTTCAGTAAGACTGCATGTTTCACAATAAACATCTATTTCTTTATATTAATGTTAATAAAACTATTTGAAAATTGCAGGAATGTCCTATAAATAACAATGGATATTTAATAGTAATGGTCCACTGTTAATGTCTAGAGATTCTACTCACTTCAATTTCAGTAATGAATAATATATAATAAAGTCTATGCCCTGTCTCAAAGCATCATTGTAGACCTTTTATGATAATATCTTGAGCTGCCTCCCAAACCAAATAAGTCTAAACATATAAAACCGCTTTAAATTTTAAAAAATTATGACATGAAGGTTTAACTGAAAACCCTCTTTGGAGTTGGCCTGTCTTCTGTTTCTTCCATTGGACTTTATTCTTTTCTCTGAGTTAATCCCACTGACGCACCTACAGAAAAACAGTATGTAAATCCAGTTAATATTGCCTGAAACTGCAAATATCATTGCTGTAACCTTGCTACAGTTCAAAAACACACTTGGGCTGAGATATCATACAAATAATCTCAGACTCCGATATAATCAGTGCGTATCTGGGGCTCAGAAGCAATTCTTATCATGATTTAAAATGCAAGTGGAGCAAAGGGAGTTTATTTAACAGATCCACTTCATATGAAAATAAGGTTTACAATAATCTGTATATGCTCTGCAAGCTATTTGCACAGATCATGCCAATTACATGAAACGTGAAACTTAAATTAATTTGTCAGACAATGGCACTTGATTTTTGTCATATTGTTACTGAACTTTTTAATTGATTTTATTTTTCCAATAATATCCAATAATAATATTTATTTCTGCAAGCATTACAGTCACCTACTGTTAATAATTTTTTGTGTATTTAGCTCAGAAAGGCATCATTATTTCATTATTTAGAAAGTATTACATTACTGGGACAAGAACCAGGATGATGATTACTACATGAGGTTACAAGAGGTATAACTTTATGCTAAAATCATTGTAACAGAAAGAAAGAAAGAAAGAAAGCCTTGTAGCAGATAAGCTAACAAGACTGTGTAAAACATGGAAGTGTCTGGTTTAGAGCAGGGTCACAACAAGATTTTTAAAAAGAAAAAAATGTGTGAGAGAGTTAGAGTGAAAGAGAAGGAAAGAATAAAACAGTGAGAGGTAAAGGAAAAGAAAGGCTGAGGAAGGAAGGATGAACACAGTCATAGATAGAGAGAATAGATAGAAGAGACAACATGCTGCTAGCTGCGAGGGGGACAGCTGGTCAGCTGCTGTTCTGCTCTGTTCTGGTGTGGAGAGCTGCCCTGAAGACAGTCACCCTATTCTACACACACACACACACACACACACACACACACACACACACACACACACACACACACACACACACACACACACACAGGCCATGCACAGGCCATGCACAGCTATATACATCATTATAAACATGTGTGCAGATGGCCGCATGTAAACAAATCCTGCCTGAGTCTGTGCCACCTGAGCATATGCATATATACCTACTGTGGTATGCATTTCCATGGAAATTTTGTCAATATGTACTGCTGAGACGGTGAACTGATATGAAGATGGTGATAAAGAAATTGGGAAGAATGTAAAGAAAATAATGGGTGATATCAAAGTTTTGAAAGAATGAGTGGGAGGACAGGAAATTGGGGAAAGTAAAATGAAAACATAAGGTGCGTGTAAGTGAGCCAGTGAGTGATTATATAAAAGTGTGAACTAGAGTGGAGAGGGTATCAGGCAATGGAATGTGAATAAGAAAGTGTGGCAGGGGATGAGGAGTGAGACAGGAACAGATGGCTGGGAAGAAAAGGAGGGAAAGAAGATGGAAAGCTGGGAATGTGTGTACACTCCCAGATCACTTATAGCTGCTGTCAGCCATGCAAATGTTCCCTAACTGTAACAGCGACTGCAGCGCAAGGAAGAAGAGATTTTTTCTTTCTTTCTTTTGTTCATCAAATTATAAGCAGATGAATTCAGAACCATGGACAGTTCCACGTTGCATATTTTTTGTTGCATCACTGACTGGTATGTTGTGTTTTGGACTTAAAGAAAGATTTGTTGTGCACAGTTTAGTAAAAGTACCTATCCACTTGCACTATGAGAAAAATTTGGCCCATATTAGCAACAAATGCAGTTTTAAGAATTCTTTTTACCCCTACTATTTTTTCCAATAATGGCATGACTGGCACAAAATTTGACTCAGCAAATGTCAGCCTAGGAAAGCAAATGTCATATCTGCTTAGAACAGCGTTTTCAAAAACCTACCCATATAAATAGATTATTGCACCATTATAATGGGAATATATCATTTGTCAGGTACAGTACTGTCCAAAATTCTTAAGCCACCTCTTATATCTTTATTTTTTGGTAGTAAAATGGGAAATCTGTGCAGTGATTTATTGAAACATGCAAACATACTTTTAAATACAGCATATAAAGCAAAACAGAACTTGTATAATTCTGAAGAGCTTGACAGACAATATTTGGTGTAACCACCTTTATTCTTCAGCACAGTCCAAACTCTCTGAGGCAGCTTTCCTGTCATTTCTTTTATGTAGTCTTCAGGAATAGTTCTCCAGGCTTCTCGAAGGACATTCAAAGCTCTTCTTTGGATCTTGGCAGAATTTTTGTTCTGTTCTCTGTCAAGATGATCCCACACTGCTTCAATAATGTTGAGGTTCAGGCTCTGGGGAGGCCAATCCATGACTGATAGTGTTCCATTGTGTGTTTTTCTATCGAGGTATGTTTTTACTACATTGTATGTTTGGGATCATTGTCATGCTGAAAAATAAAGCCTTTGCCAATCAGACTCTTTCCAGAAGGTAGTACATGTATTACATTTCTCCATTTATAATTCCAGCAATTTTGACAAAATCCCCAACACCACAGGCTGAATCACAACCCCAAATGATGACAGAGCCTCCACTGTGTTCTTCAGATGGCTGCAGACAGTCGCTGTTGTACCTCTCCTGACCTCATCCTGTTGCCACTGATTTTCAGTACAGTTTCTTTTCTAATGTGGCAAAGCTAAGCCTTTTCTCCCTGATCCCTTCCTTAAGAATGGCTTCTTGACAGCCACCCTTCCACTGAGACCATTCAGTGAACAGTAGGTGGCTCAGCTAAAGGTCCAGATGCATCTCTCATGTCCTTTGTTGGGTCTTTGCTGAATGTTTTCCCATTTCATGAGAACATGACTTTCAGATACTGTTTATTTGCTGTAGATATTTTTTTAGGCTTGCTGCTTCTTTTTTGTCCTCTACACATCCAAATTTTTTAAGGGACCACTACACACCATACCAAGATATGCCAAGTTTTGAGCTTATACAGTGCTCAGTCAGAAATCAAGTTTTTGTGATAACAGGCAGTGACTCTTTCACATCACTGTGTTTTGGCCCACTCTCCTTTGCAGAATTGTTTTAATTCAGTCAGTTTCACTCTGTTTAAGGTCATATCAAAGACATTCAGAGATGGGCTGGCTAGTGGATGCCATTTTTGCCCAGTCTCTTTCTTACTGTTGAACCATCAACTCTGACTTGATCATTGTCCTGCTGCATAACCCAAGTGTGCTTGAGCTTCAGGGCACAAAATGATAGCTGGAGATTCTCAGAATTTCTGGTTCCTTCGATTACAGCAAGTCATCCAGAACCTGAAGCAGTAAAGCAGCCCCAGGCTATCACACTACCATCACCATGTTTCACTGTTGGTATGATGTTCTTTTTATGAAATGCTGTGTTAGTTTTATAACAGATGTAACAGAACTCAAACCTTCCAAAAAGTTAAACTTTTGTCTCGTCAGTCCACAGAATATTTTCCTACAAGTTTTGGAGATCATCAAGATGTTTTTTGGCAAATGTTAGACAAGCCTTTGTGTTCTTTTTGGTCAACAGTGGTTTTCTCCTTGTAACTCTCCCATGGATTCCATTTTTTGCCCAGTCTCTTTCTTATTGTTAAATCATGAACTCTGACCTTAACTGAAGCATGTGAAGTCTGCAGTTCTTTAAATGTTGTTCTGGGTTCTTTTGTGACCTCCTGGATGAATCATTGATGCACTCTTGGAGTAATTTTGTTGGGCTGGACACTCCTGGGAAGGTTCACGACTGTTCCAAGGTTTCTCCATTTGTGGATAATGGCTCTCACTGTGGTTCACTGGAGACCTAAAGCCTTAGAAATGGCTTTGTAACCCTTTCCAGACTGATAGATGTCAGTGATTTTGTTTCTCTGCTGTTTCTTTAGATCGTGACCTGATGTATTGCTTTTTGAGACTTTTTAGCTTACTTTACTTTGTCAGACACATTCTGTTTAAGTGATTTCTTGATTCAACAGGTCTGGCATTACTGTTAAAATTATTATTAATCTCTGTCTCTCTTCCACTGCCTGTCTTTTGTCCTGTCTCTCTCCCCTCAGCCCCAACTGGTCACGGCAGATGGCTGCCCCTCCTTGAGCCTGGTTCTGCTGGAGGTTTCTTCCTGTTAAAAGGAAGTTTTTCCTTCCCACTGTCGCCAAATGCTTGCTCATAGGGGGTCATTTTGATTGTTGGGTTTTCTGTGTAATGATTGTAGGGTCTTTACCTACAATATAAAGTGCCTTGAGGCAACTGCCTGTTGTGATTTGGTGCTATCTGAATTGAATTGAATTGAATTGAATTGAATTGAATTGAATTGAATTGAATAGAATTGAATTGAATTGAATTGAATTGAATTGAATTGAATTGAATTGAATTGAATTGAATTGAACTGGCATTAATCTGGGTGTGGCTAGTTAAACTAAACTCAGCTTTCCAAAAAAATTTGATTATTCACAGTTATTCACAATTACTTTTTCACACAGGGCCAGGTATGTTTGGATAACTTTGTCCCGTAATAATTGAAATCATTATTTAAAAACTGTGTTTGTATTTACTCAGGTTATCATTCTCAAATTTTTTTTTTTGTTTTTTCTTTTCTTTTTGGATGACATGAACCATGTATGAGAAAAATGCAAAATAAAATAAAATAATAATTTAAAAAAGAAATAAGGAAGGGGACAAATATTTTCATGCAGCACCATGACTCTTGTTGGAGTTAGGTGCCTTTTTAATACTTGAATGATTTATAAGACAGCGTTAGGTGGTTTACCGTAGCTAACAAAGAAACAGCCCTCTAAAATGGTCACTTTAAAAATGACAAGAGAATCTGGCTCCTTAGAAGCAAAATATAAGGAAAAGAGGGGTGGTTCAAGACTTTTGCACAGTACTGTGCTCATGTAACTACAGTGTTACATATGCTTTACAATAATTATGTCCTACATTTCAGACATTGAATCACTGATTAAACTTTGCAGCCACAAATAAAAAGCCGCCTATGTCTGTGCCCTAGTTACTGTTGCAACACCCTTTTAAAACTCATTAAATAATGATGCCTGTTCTGTTTCATTAATTCAAATGCACATATGCAATTCTTTATTCAGAAGTTCTCACAGGTGACCTTGTAACAAAAAAAAAAAGTCCCTGTGCTACAAAAGGATAATGTTTCAGTGGGAAACATCTGAGCTCTTCTCCTCCACTGGAGGTCTCTTCTGACATAGGTAAGGATTTGCATTTGTGGGGCATAATTTGCATGTCACTAGCCTTCAAGAGAGGCAAAAAAAAAAAAAAAGGCAGAGAGAGAAAAATAAAAACATTAGAGAGGGAGAGAGGCGGAACGGAGGCTGAGATGGCAGGAAGAAAGAGAAGAGGCGCAAGAGAAAACTGAGAGAAACAAATGGAGCAGGGGGAGCAGGAATGTACTTTTGATGCAGAGAGAGTGGGAGAGCAATAGAGAGTGGAGGAGGGAGATGGGATCAGTCTGACATTGAAATCAAAACAAGAAAATGGTTATCACTGCAGCCTGCAGGACGGGTGCTAAGTGAAAACACGTCCTATAGGCAGGGAGATGATGTGCGTGCAGAAGTGCGTTAGCATCTGTGTGGGTGTTTGTTTACATTTGTGTGCCCTTGATTTCTGTGGATCATCACTACAGTGCCACATGGGGCCGGTGCCAATTATAACTGCACTGAGCGTCAACAGCACACCACCAGAGACAGAAAGAATGGGAGAGTGGCGTTAAAGAGGGCAACACTCAATTAAGAATATATTAATAAGCGTCAGGTGGATTACTTATTTTGTAATGAGGTGGATTTTTCTTTAAATTTAGTTTGAAAATTGTTACTATTGTGCGTGAATGTCTGGTTTAGTTAGCTGTTGTATCAGTTTATATTCTAATTGACACCTGACAGGATATACATGTGAACCAGAAATTTCTCACTGGTCTTTTGGTGGCTCCTGCAACCTTTGAACAGTCTTCAGCTGCTGTCCTCATGCAACCAGATTTAACACCAAAGAGTAACACATTTTATGGGATAAAAGGAAGAGGTTTAAACAGGCTCAGCAGCTGTAATACATAAACAGAATTCTGTGCCTTAATGTGAAAAATAGCAACCCATTAAGTGCTGAAGCCTGTACACAAGAAGCTAAAAGTATCTAATTGATAACTGTGAATGTTAAAATAGAAGTATCACAATTTACTCTCACCTGCCACTTCATTAGGTATACCTGATGATTCCCTTGCAAATATTTACAAATATCTAATGGTCAAAATAATCTGAATAAATTAATCAGAATGGGGAAGAAACGTGATTTAAATGACTTTGAAAGTGGCATGGTTGTTGGTGCCAGACGGGCTGGTCTGAGTATTTCAGAAACTGCTGATCTGCTGGGATTTTCCCACACAACCATCCCCAGGGTTTACAGAGAACACTCTGAAAAAGAGAAAGTATCCAGTGAGCTGTATTAACCATGTCAAACCCATTAATTTCCACATCTGTTTATGAGTGTGTTATATATTTTTCTCCCACTCTTGCTTTCCCTCCTTCTTATAGCTCATTCTTCTGGGTTTTTCTTTCTTTCTTTCAACCTTCATATGGGCTTCGTAATAATCTATTATTGTCTGCAGTGGAAAGAGGGTTAGGGAATGTGATTCTGCATTTCCCTTCCACAGAAACTTCTAACTCCTCATTTTCTCTCCCCTCAGGCCAAACTATCTTTATCTTCCCCTTAAGCAAAAATTATACCAATGCAGCCAAAACTGCCCATAATAAAGTACATTAAAAAAATCCCAGTTATATCTTCTTCTAAGCTGCAGGTAGTTTCATGAATTTATTGATTATTTTAATATATTTTTACACTGACATCTACTGTTTTGAAGAAGAGCTTCCCTTCTTGGCTGTTTCAAAAGTGTCATTCATCAGTCTCTGACTTCTCTCAGGTGGCTGAAAACTTATTTTCTGAAAATCTTACCCTGCACAGCACCAGGTAGAATTACGACATCCTCCCTGATTGCTGGGTAAATCAGGTGTAAATCAGGCTAATAATCCAATCGTGCATCAGTAACTTTGCTCTTCCACTGCAGTATCGTTTTATCTATCTCAGTATTTCCAGTTCCCTCTCATTAGTTGCCAGTCTTCTCTGATCTCCCGCCTTCTTTGTGCTCACAGTCCCACTTCCCTCAAGGCCTCTCTTTCTTTTTTGGCATTTTCTGTCACTTCTCTGTCCCCTTCCCCTTTATCTCATTCTTCTCTCTTCTTCGCTCTTTTGCTCTCTAAATCATAGCCTCAGCGTCTGCAGACTGAGCTGTGTTATCCGTCATTTTCTCACTGAACTCTGAAGTCATCCAAAAATGATCACAGAGCTTCAATAAATAGATCTGATATTCCCTCTGGTACTTTCAGTTGTTCTGGAGTTGAGTTTCACTGAGTTGAAAGCAAATTTGAGGGGGAGGTTACAGGGCCAGAACCTGGAGGTAACAGTACTAAAACAGAGAGAAAAAGGACAAGAAAAGCCATAATGAGTTAGTGTGAAACGTGCATTTTGAGTCATCTAATTTAAGATAAATATTTTTTGAAAACTAAATAAAATGAAAAAAATTTTAAAAAGTGAAAACAAATGTTGAAGTACAAATGAATAAAATGAAATCATATGACAAACACATGCACAGGGTCAGTGGTCCTCTTCTGTTCATCCGAGTTCTGTGTTGCTGTGTCCGCTGACGCTGCTGAAAGTCAACCAACTCACAGAGGAGAAATATCCAGAATAAGCTTATTAACAAGCCAGGGCAGCAGCAGATTACAGCTTTAGCGAACGACCAAAACAATGACACGAAAATGACAAACAAAGTCACACAGTCGGATAGACAGAAACAAAACCAGAGGGTCAGTGTTCTGACGGGAAATTTTGGCTCATTTATAAATGATTAACTTCCCTCATGGTTAAAACTTTAAGTTATATACAGATAATACACAAAAGATTATGGTAGGTGTATTTATTCATCCTGTATTTCCAGTTAATTTTTTTTTTTTTTCACTTTTGGAATGACCTAGAAACCAGTCTGCAACCATCTGGCAACCACTGGTCATAAAGGAAAAATGTGTTTTCACTGACCAGTTGGTAAGTGGTTGCTTCAGGCTGTACTGTGGGGAACTTTAATGAGGGGACATCTTCCATGCAAACTATGAGAGACCATGACAACCTGCAGTGACCAAAGCATTCATGAGGAGGTTTTTGGTGCAGTACCCTCTTTGCAACCAGTTTCACCCAGTGACAGCCAGCAACCTCCAGGAACCACTTGCCAACCATTTGGGGAATACACATTTTTACCCTAGGGACCGATGGTTGTATCACATCCAATGTGGCGGACATCTCTCAAGTGAACAATAAAATATTTCACATTTGAAACTCGTACAGTTGCACTAGGTTGTCTAAGGTTGTCTATGTAAAAAGCAACCCAAACAGTGTTACAATAAATGAAAAAAAAGAGAAGATCAAACCCAGGTTACTTTCTCACCTCAGTGGTTTTGAAATGGGTGGAAATTACAGGTTATCATTTTCAAAAATAAACAGAAATTGCTGTGTGTTGAGTGGTAGTTTTAGAGGCTTTTCTACCATGAAGCAGAGGTCCACGTAGTGGCACAAACTCTGTAGGGTACATGCTCTTGGATGCCATCAATGTCTCTACAGAATTTTATGTTAATGTAATCTGAGTGGTTTTCTGTGTTCTGTGCTTTCAGTAGGGTGTTTAGACCCCTGTAGCTGCTGCAGAGGACATGTGAACTCAGAAATGTATACAGCACATGTAGGGGGGGCCGTAAGGTATCTTCAGGCACATCTATATTTTCCCCTGTGCACAATGAATGAAGATGCTTGTTTGTGAGCGTGTGCGTTCTTTTATCTGTGTGGATTGCTTCAGTGTTGTGCAGTGAATTTTTTTTCCCTCTCAGTCATTTGAAGGACACAAGAACCCACTCTTAGCCACCACACACCAAGCAGTCATGACTGCTCCCTTCCACACACACACACACACAAACACATACACACGGCAATGCGAAGCATCGTGGTTAGTGTGGACAGACGTCCTTATAAACTGCAGCTCAATAGAGACAAATGACAATGTCTTGCCAGCGTGTGCTGTCTTAATGTGCAGTTTACTGTGCACGAGTGTGTGTTGAGTATTAGAAATGTCAAGAGAGGCTTAGGGAGGCTTTGTTATGTCTGTCACCACCTGCCTCGAGCCATCCCTGGGGTTAACCATTATGAATTGACACATTTTTACACATTTGACCTTAAAAAAAAAAAATGTAGCTGTGTGAGTGAGCAGTGCTGCATGTGATTGCTTGTGGTTGTGTTGCCTGTATTTGTCACCCAAATATACAAGACCAAAATGCATTTCAGCAGATGTAGAATTATCTCTCTGGATGAAGCAAAACAAAGCAGGAATCATTGCATAAATTTTGCAAAGGTATTAGATATCAGCTGGCCCAATTTGTAAACCTTGCCATTAAAGAAATTGTGAGCATCATGACATCTTTCTCTGTTTGCAAGTGTGTTTGTTTTTTCTCAGTGAGAATGCATACAGAGGCACTTAGCTTTCCTTTGTAAGCAAGAAGGGTTTGTTTTCTATGTGTTAGGAGCAGTGAGGAGTGAGGTAGATCAAAGTGAGAACATTCATGGATGCAAAGAGCTTGTGAATGTGTGTCTATGTGAGTATTTGTGTGTGTCTGTTGGATACTGATAGGAGCCTCTGCTGAGCCCCTGAGTGAGGTGCAGCGTGTAGCTATACATTAAATAGCCAGGATTAGCCTTGACTGCTGCAGGCTCACTGATAGTATTACTGTTATGGAGCGACTGGGAGGGATCGAACTCCATTTTGGCTCTGTTATTCTGTCATAATGAGGCATAACCCTTCTCAAAGAGGACTCAGTGGTTTCCTGGTTAATGCATTAGGCCAAGTGTAACACTGGAGCTGGCTACAGTACTGGGATTGGAGATGACACACTGAAAATATCCCAACAAAAAAGCACATTTACAGGAAGCAAATATATTTTCTATTGATGGTCCTCATAATAGGAAAATAATTTCAACAATCTCCAAGTGTACCTAGCTGTTAAATTAAACTAAAATATAATATATACACATTAAAAAAAAAAAGCAGGCTAAATATTGAAGATTTGGGCGCTAATGCAGAATTCAAACTTAAGACAAAATACAGTGTTTGTCTGTGCCTCTGCAGTGATACATAGCACTATTTCTTCTGTTAAGTGAAAGAAGTCCTTGCCAACCAAAACCACTACAGATTAGTTACAGTTCATTAATGTTTGCAGTTGTGCTTAACATCCTCCCTATGCAAACTTTGTCGCTTTTGGACCGAACATAGGAAGTGTAACATCACCCACAGGTTTGTGGAATACTTTACTGAATGCCCAAATGTGGTACTTTGGCCTTTTTCTTCTTCATCTTCGTCTTCTTCGTCTTCGTCTTCTTCTTCTTCTTCTTCTTTGTCTTCTTCTTCTTCGACATGACAATATTTGAACAAGGAGGGCAACACTGGGGAGTTACACTGGTCAACAGTTTTTCAGAAGCTGCCTGCTTTGGAAATAAAATGCAATATTTCTAGACTTTGATGTGCTGAATCCAAACAAACATTAATTTTTTTACATTTTCACCTTTCTTTAGACAGTTGAATTTGAATCAAATTATGAGCTCATGTCTTCTTACTGTACCTGTTTATGATTATTTCATGTGATTATTGTGATATTTTACCTTTCTTTTTATGTAACAATTTAAAAGGTCTGTCTAGAAAAGGCTAAACATGAAACACTGTATTGGAAAGCATATCAGGGTTAATCCACCTCAATTCCTCCCAGAAACTGTACTGAATTTATTTAGAGCCCAGCGTGCCAGGCAAGATCAAGGTGCTGTGTCTAGGTGGGATGTTGTGACATGGCAAAATTCAGTCTCTCTTCAACAGAGAGACATAGATGTCTCTCTGTTGAAGTTATTTATTATTTAACAATGCAGAGCACCACTAGCAGAAATGCAAAGGTTATGTACATTCACTGGTTGTGGTAAAAAAGAAAAAAAAAAAAAAAAAAGAAAGTGCACCCTCTGTCAAGTCTAAAGATTTACATATCGGGACATAATTGAAAGAAATATTGTTTTATAATTAGGTAAATAAAACCTCGGATGAACAACAAAAAATGTCATTATTTATTTAATGAAAATTAAGCCAAAATGCAGAAGCAGTGTGTGACACCACCTGACTCAGGAGATTGTAGAACCTCGGTTAGCAGCAGCAACTAAAGGCATTTGGTTGTTGTGATTTGACCCTCTATAAATAAAATTGAATGGAATTGTTTTTGTGTGACTTCATCAGTCTCTCACATCATTGAAGGACAAATTTTGCTCTAATCTTCTTTAATATGTTACTTGTTAGCATTTGTTTTTCCCCTTTGGTCAAGATACAGTAATTTTGTTGGGGGAAAAAAATTCATTTTCTGCCAACATAATCATATTTAGGTAGGAAATGTCAGAAAATGAATATTACAGTACAATATATAACTATAGAAAGTGATGTACACAAGTGTATACGCAGTGACTGAAGGGGTTATGCACAACGCTCTTAACCTTTTATATGGCACTCACTGAAATACTTTGAAATTCAAAATTCCAATTTTAGATTAAATTACTTTTGTGACATTTTTCAAAATGTTTCATTTTCAGAAAATCGAGGTAAATGAAGTTACCATATTTAGTTCCTTGCCCATAAGTGGTTAAAAAAAAAAAGTGTATCTGTAAAAATACAAGAAAAACACATACTGTATATGGTGAAAGGGACATGTATTTTAGAACATTTAGAACATTCATTACCACGTCACTTTTTAGAACATTACAATATACATAAATTTATACAACATTAGGCCATTTCTTCAAGACCACATGCTTCTTAACCTCACTGAGGTGCGGGATGGGCATCATATATAAAGTGTGGAAAATAACCAAAAATACTCAATTGCCCCATAAAGGGTTAAGGTCCCACCACCGCATTTCAGTTAGGTTGAGGTCTGGACTTTGACTAGTGGTCTGGACCTTGAGTCTTTGCTTTTTCAGCCATTCTGTTGTAGATTTGCTGCTGTGCTTGGGATCATTGTTGAGGATCATTGTCCTGTTGCATGACCCAATAGCTCAACTGTTGTTGGACAGATGGCTTCACACTTGACTTTAGAATACTTTGGTGTACAGAGGACTTTATGGTTGACTCAGCGACTGCAAGATGCTCAGGTCCTGTTACTGCAAAACAATCCCAAATCATCAGCCCTCCACCACTCTGCTGACATTTGGTGTGAGGTGTTTGTGCCGATATGCTGTGTTTGGTTTTCTCCAAACGTGGTGCTGTGCATTATGACCAAACATCTCCACTTTGGTCTCATCTGTCCAAAGGACATTATTCCAGACGTCTTGTGGTTTGCTCAGATGTAAGTTTGCAAACCTAAGCCATGCTGCCATGTTCTTTTTTAGAGAGAAGAGGGGTTCTCCTGACAACATGAAATTTAATATTTAACATGCTAACTGAGGCCTGTAGAGTCAGAGATGGAGCTCTGACTCTACAGGCCTGGAGGATTTTTTGCAGTTTCTCTGAGCACTGCATTACAGCATTACATATTCCCTGTTACTAGGAAGGTCAAATCCAAGGTCGAGTCTATGTCAAAAGGCCAAACAGAGATAGTATCATAAGATTGGAAGACTGAAAATTTCATTCTTAAAATTCCAGTTTAAACAAACTCATTTCATAAGAATGGGATTGAATAGTTTGGAAGAATAGTGGTCTGAAAACGTACCCACCACCTACCCTCATTTGGGTAGTTTAGGCCAAAATTCAGAGGTGAAAATGTGTTTGAATCATTTTTGGTTTCCATTGAGAACTTTTAGTCTGACTGCTGTCAGTAGAAATGCAGTTGTAGCTGGGCTAGCAGTTGTACTACAAGAAGCTCCAAGGTGTTTGTGGGGAAGTGTCATAACATGACCTTTGTCCTGCTGTTCATGTTTATACTGATGTCAGCCTTAATTATCATAAATACAGCACAATTATTGGTAAGACCATACAGACTTTATGGGTGTCCACACAGGAAGCACTGCACTTATCGCTTTCTCGCCTCTTGTTCGGCCTCTAGCTGACATTCCAGGTTCATTGACCAGGTAGCCCTCTTATGTATTTATCACTATGTCAGCACACAGTTTATGTTGCTCTCATTGGTAGCTGTGTCAGTCACTTGACTTTAAGTTGAGAACAGTTTAACTCGGGACCCACCCATTGTCACTTGAAGTTGCAGAATGTCGTTGAGTTTCTGTGATCATGTGTGGATGCCCATCAGTCAGAGTTACAGAGGTGCCACAGAATTTGGCTGAACCAGTCTTTCAGATGCAATCCCAGCCTTTCATAGTAAAAACAAACATGTTAAAGCAGTGCAGTGTAACAGTGCATAACCAAGACTTGTTCCAGAATTACACCTTTCGTTTTGAATGATTTTCTACCAATGCATTCTGGGTATTTAACCGTTTATTGTGCTAGTGTTTTATTAACCTGAACCCAGTCAACCTTGATTCACAGTTTTATCGTTATAAAGTACAGTACATTGTGCAAACTCTTAAACACAAAAGCCTACACATTATGATCATGTTTATGGCAGGACAATATACTACTACTAGTACTACTACTATTACTACTACTACTACTCATGTGTCATCCAGTCAGATAATTTCCTTTGTTTCACATTGTTCAGAGAATCTGTACATGTATTCCTGTCATGTTCTCTGTCAACTAGGGTAATTTCCCCAGTCAACCAGCAATTTTGTACAAGCTCAAAATTACATTCAGATCAGATGAAAGGACAACCTTTTATCTTGATCCAGCGCTACCATACATCATTTGGCTTAGTCGTGTACAGTAACTATATTGCATTTTGATGGAAAATATGTTATGGCAAGATTAAAGCTGTCAGGATTTTACAGGACATGACTGATTCATAAGAAGAACTACACAAGAAAAACCAATAAGAAACAACACAGGGGGTGATTTATTGATAACAATGTCTCCTGTCTGTGAAGGTTGCACCCACTGTGAGCTTAAATTGATGTCGTTATTACTAAAGAAACAGTGGCTAAGCTCTACATGGCGGATCTGTGTGTGTGTGTGTTTAAGCTAAGCCAAACAATGCTGTAACATATCTGATTGATATCAGTCTCACAACCAAAACCCAAAACCTCTTGGAAACATGGGAGTCCTTGCAATACACACACACACACACACACACACACACACACACACACACACACACACACACACACACACACACACACACACACACACACACACACACAGAGCGAGTGAGAGAGAGAGCGCGCAAGAGCAAGGGACTACAATCAGCAATACACAATTTAAGAGCCTAAAAACACACAAAGCCGTCATTGCACACGTGAACCCATCACATGAAAATGACAGCACACGTTAATGACACATACTCTCTCACACAGGCGCGCACACACACGAAGTGCCACATCACATCAAGTCATTTCAGAGAGCGTGTTTAACCTAATCACACTCAACCATGCGTGATCCTCAGAGGGAGAGTCAGGTTTGTTATGACAGCCGATGTACTGTGTGACAGCCACAGGGTTTAGAGAGCACCGACCAGCAGCCTGTCTTCAATACACACACAGACTCACACAGTGGCTTTACATACACATCCCAAAGGCCTGTGCAGCATGACAGCAGAGGCGGACATGTGGACAGACAAAGAAGAAAGCCGAACAGACAAGACTGCAAGGCACCACTGAGTGACTAATTGTACGCTTCATTTCAATATCACTAACCTGCAAGCAGACAAACATCAGGGCAGCAGCTCTTACGTCTGATCACATTTGTCCTGTGAAACCTCACAGGGGTTTCAGTGGTTTCTGTGTGTTTACCTGTGGGGAAATAATAGGAATGAGACGGGAGCCTGCATGAGCAGAAGTCATATTTATAGTCAAATCATAATCTGAAAGGGGATAATCATGTGCTAAAATATAACACATTTAAGAGGTTTAGCTCTTTATTACATCATTTATATTTCCCACAGACAACTGTAAATATGTACAGTGCACACATGAAGTCCATCTGATGTGCCATTTCCTGATGACATGGGTATTTCGATCACTAAAACAAATGACCCGAGATGCACATTGGAAAAATATGAAATCACTGTTTAATAGTCTAAATATGAGCTATAGTTACCCAGAGATTCTGCTGTAGATGCTATAGACAGAATGTGTCCAGACCACTTTTAGATCAGTCAGTTACATTATTAATGACAGTCTGTGATGATATTTGATTGAATATTGATGTCATCGGATGGCCACTCAACCTCCTCTCAAAGCCAAATGACCTATTTGACACCCATTTAAATTAATATAAAAAAAACACATTTATAGCACTGATGTATATCTACATGTTAGTTATGTCCCTGTCACATCAGGAGCTTATTTGTACGGGCCTCTGATCTGTCACAGTGCATAACAATCATCCCGCTGCCTGTTCAATAGAAGCACTACAATGCTGGCGTGAGCACGTTTAATGCAACAGCTGGTTCAACTTTTTAGGTGTTAAGGTTAAATGTACAGTTGCTGTTATTTCTGACTCCTTATTTAAACATTTAGCCACTGAAATGACACTGGGTTCTGGGTGTGAGCTGGGCATCTAAAAAACTTTCACGACTTCAACCAGACCTGTTTTAGACCTCTAAGGAAACTGCTCATTGGCTCTGTTAAACTCACAGAGAAACTATTTTCATTAGTATGTTTTTCCTCAAGCAGAGATAGTAGATTATTCTAGAAGCATTCAGCTGTGTATGTCCTTATAGTTCTAAGGTTATATAAGGTCAGGAATACTGATTTATTAAACTTATTTTTTTTGGAAGCAGCAGAAACATGAACAGAAAACCTACAAAACACCTACACACAATCATCTTCTAAAATGATATAGTGAACATGCTGAGCAGCACTAGCATTCATTCGGTCACAGGATGTAAGTTTAACATTTGATAATTAACATCTCTCGGTAGGTTTTTATTTTTATTTTTTGTTCATAACCACAGTCTGTAAAGCCTGTTTTCTTTCTCTGGTTTCACTGTTATTTTGCTGGAAGTCCTCTCTGTCTCCATAAAGCTGAATTGACTCGTTGAGTTCAGTAGTGTCACAGATACTACAATAGTTACATCAATCACTGGATTGAACCTTCACGGTACACATGCATGTCTGTGTATAACAAGCAAGGTGAGACTGTCATATAACAAAGTGAAGCCATATACCGCTGCCAGTATACTGCTGTGTAAATGACAGATATCATTTATCTACCAGCAGCCGACGGCGAGATGTTCACTCTCTCGCACTCTCTCTCACAAATACGCACTCATAAAAAGTCATACTTTGATATCCTTATTAAAAACAAATATCTCTCTTAATGGAAACGCTAATTAACAAACATTAACTTAAAGCAACACTGGATTTCATTCTCATCCCAACACACTCGCCATATGTCAGAGCGCACTGTTGCAATCCCAGCCTGCCAATTACAGATCTGCAAAACAAGGATAAATCACTACATCGCTTATGCCTCACACCGAACAGTGTTCTACATCTGGATGCAGATTTGATAATTAGCTATAAAAAGTCATCCTTGTGTTAACACCTGGAAATTATATGCGGGTAATTTGGCCACTCTGTGCATGTTGTTTTTGCTTGAATCCAGATGACAATATGGTAAAATTAAGATTGTTGAGGTAAGATTGTTGCTTCATTGCTGCCTCAATTACTGATTAGCCATCTGCTCCAAAACATAGTTATAGTTGTCTTTCTATTAGTGCCAACCTGTCACTGTCATTGCACATACTGTTATCAGTCATCTGGGTTTGTGCTGGCTTTAGACAGAGAAATTGCTTAATGGTGGACATTAACAGATATTCCAGTGTATAAGTAACACCAAATGAAACGAGTGCCTCTACTCCAAAGATTAGGTGATGCATTTGTGCCATCTGTTTCTATAAAGAATGTGACATGCTTACTGTGTGTGCGCATCCATTAAACTGTATTGGACTGAGAAGGACATGAAGGTCACGGAGATATTACTGTGATATTACCACTCAGAAGCATTGGGTGTTATGGTAACTGTAATGCAGTATAGTATGTATTAGTGTGCTAAATTCAGTAATCACGCAGGATTTGTGTGTGTGTGTGTGTGTGTGTGTGTGTGTGTGTGTGTGTGTGTGTGTGTGTGTGTGTGTGTGTGTGTGTGTGTGTGTGTGTGTGTGTGTGTGTCTGCATTTTGATTGTTAACACTAATCTTAGCACCATGAATCAAAAAGTACAGAAAGGGGAGAACCAGTGTTGTGTCTACACATAGCAAACATCTTAGCAAAGAAATCAAATTTAAATTGTATCTTTCGACAATTTGTTACTAGCAGCCTGTCACAACAACACATAATTTTTTTCCCATTTCTTTAGTTGAATCTACAAAACATGCCAAAGAAAGCACAGTTTGACAGGCATAAAATAATATTTTTGAACTAACAAGGCGATTCCCAAAGAACTATTAGCCCAAAACTTATCTTGGCCTATCTTGGCATGATGTGCAGTGCGTCCTTAAAAAATCTGGGCAAGTGGAGGACAAAAGAAGAAGTGGCAGGCCTAAAAAAAAACTATCTGAAACAGAAAAAACAGTGTCTGAGTCATTTCCTTAAGAAATGTGAAAAAATATAATAAATCCACCAAGGACTTGAAACAGGACCTGCAAGATGCATCTGGGCCTTCATTTGATCCCTCTACTGTTCACTGAAGCTTAATCAGAAATGGTCTCAGTGGAAGGGTGGCTGTGAAGAAGCCATTCTTAAGGGAAGAGAAACAGGGAGAAAAGGTTTGCCAGGTATGGCTTGAAGATGATGAATCCAAATTTGAAATTTTTGTTTCAAATAGTCGTCAACATGAACGGAGGAGGTCAGGAGTGAGGTATAACAGTAAGCGTCTGTAAAATGTAGGAAGGTATTAACCTGCGTAGGCATACTTTTCAATTAACGCAGGCACTCTCGCCCTCATTTTAAACCTTAAAATCCAAATGGTGGGGAGTTACAGAAAAATATGCCAACTGTACAGTTATCATAAAGACAAAAACTATCCACCGAGACTAAAACTGTTTTTGTGTTGGCTTGTAAATATGCTTCTTAATGCCATAATTTGGGCTGTTTTGGCACTTCAGTGGCTTCAATTTTCAGCCCAGTAGGTTGTTTGTACTATGACCTCTATGATCTGATGTCATATTGATGACATTTGCATTAATGCATTTATGCAGTAGAGAGGGAAATAATGTTTCAAAGATTTCAAATATGTCCTCACTGTGTTTTTTTAGCATTTCATATATTTTTTTGAATATATATATATCAAGTTGAGCAATGAATAATAAACTACTCATAACCCCTGTAATTACCATATATTTCAGTTTAATTTTAATATTTACATTCAAAATGGTTTATTGTGGGATTTGTTCATATATTGCTGATGTGTTTTGAATTATGTTTAATTTTTTTGATCTCCACCATGTTTTATGCATGTTGACATGCAAATATTGTAAGATTTTCAAATATCCACTTACTAAATTGGCAATTTTTTTTTATATCTGCACCATCTGGAATCATTGGTTGTTCAGAAAATGTAGTTCATGTCAGCCTGGCCTTTCAGTGGACACAAAATCAATTTTTGGAAGCACTTCACTCTGGCAAAGAAATTACCACATCCATTTCCTTATCAAGAGTAGTTTTGTAGCTTTTTTCTTTCTTTCCTTTTTTGCAAAATAGAAGTGAACGCTCTGATTGTTGCACGTACCCGATGCAGTCACACAGAAGAAAACTGCAGTGGATATTTAATGTGCACTGAGGCACTCCTGCTCGTGAGCGTTTGTCGGGAAAGAGTGGGAAGCAAAAAGAAAAAGACAATAAATAAATCACAGAAGAGCAGATGACAAGATAGCAAGAGAAGGCACGGCGTGGGGTTGAGAAGGTTGTGAAAGTGACAGAAAGATAACACAGAAAGACAGAAAGAACAATGATGGCCAGGAATAGTGAGAGAATAAGATAATCGGACAGACAGAGAAAGCAGAAAGACCAACAGGGAAAACAGTTCCCTGGTGACAACTCACAATTGATCTTAGCTTGTTGCTCAGAGAGAGGGCTTCTCTGACATCAGGCTGAGCACTGACACAGCCATCAGAGTACATTATGGGGGATCAAACAGAGGCCAGCGTTGGCTGCTGTGCATGAGCTGATGCTTGAGGGGGCGGAGAAAGCGGGAAAAAGAGAGGTGGAGAGAAAATGGGTGAGAAAGCGAAGAGGAGGCAACACACTCTGCTAACCAGGATTTTCAATCCGTCTGTCATTTGCTGTGGCATCTCAATCGTTACCATCTTAAAGGAGAGTGATGGAGGGGAAGGAGAGTGAGGTAAAGAAAAAAAACATGGAAACAGGGAGTAAAGGAGTGGTAACAAATAATCCAAAACATTTACAAAGATAGGGGAGAGAGTGTGTAAAATAGCAACATGGTGTGTTTCTGTGTGCAGATGACGTGTGTGTGCATGCACGTATGACAGATGGAGGCAATAGGGTGACAATAAGGTGAGAAACATGATGGGGCTCAGGGAGTGAGACTAAAAAGGGATAGTGAGAAGGATGAGGAGAGAGAAGAGGAGACAGAGAAGGCTGCAGATACAACCAGGAGCCAAGTGTTTATGTGTGGCAGTAAAATGACTTTAAACCTGTCCATTTCATTCATTTCCTACTTTTTGTCTTTATTCTACTATCTATCACCACCTCCATCCCTCCAATTGGTTTGTGAAATGTCACTGGATAGCTTACATGTGCTGGCTGTAGAGTGAGAGAAATGTCAAGCATGGAAAAATCACTGACTTTTTTTTGACTACATGTCATGTGAGAATGCTATATTAAGTGGCTTGAATGTAACAGGCTACATCATTATGCAGAACCACACAAGTAATGTTTACATGTATTGTATTTGAGAAATTACAAAATATATGGCATTAATGTAATCTTCAATTTTGCTTTCTCATTGATTATCTTGAATATAAAGTGGCTGCCAGTACTAGGGTTAGTGGTGATGACTGGATAGGATCCTGGATTAGCTTTGGGGTAGATCATGAGCTATGGAGGAGGTAGTATGGTCATGGTAACATTAGATAATATCATATACCAGTTTGGGCTCAGCATTCGGGCATCACATATCTATGAATCCAGTCAAAAACGCTCAGTAACAATGCCTGAGCTTAGTGCAGCTATGTGGCCCTCCGCAAGTGCGTTTTATAACGTGCCCTGAGGTGGTACACTTCACCCAGCCTGTCTCCATCAATAACAGGCTGAATCACAAATGTTACAAATGTCAAAGTCCTGACCTTGGCATATGAAGTCATGACTCTTTCCTTTAGTGTGTGTGTGTGTGTGTGTGTGTTTTTTAACATGTGTACATTGGTTCAAGTCCATCCTTCCTTCCATCTATTTTCTTCAGTTTATCCTTTTAAGGGGCGCGGGGGTGAGGGTGGGGGGGGGGGGGGGGGGGGGGGGGGGGGGGGGGGGAGTCTATCCTAGTTGCCATAGGGTGAGAGGCAGCGTACAGAGGAGAGGGTGCTAGCCTCTTGCCAGGCTAAGACAGAGACACAGACAACTATCCATACACACATTCACACCTACGGCCAATCACCAGTCAATATAAACCCACTAACCCCACTGTGTGTTTTTGGACTGTGGGCAGAAGACTCCCATGTTGTTTCAAGTGAAAATTAAAATTGAAAACTATGCACAGAAAAGGAAAATGGAAATTTTCAACCCATCAGCCTTAGACCAGTGGGGAAAGTCAGTGAAAATACAGTTGCTGTGGAAAACTTGACCTTTGCTTGTTCTAGTGGAGCTGATCTCTAACCACACAGTTTGTGCCGGTCATCTCTCAGGCGTGACTGAACAGAGCACTGAGAATAAAAATGAGCAAAATGCTAGAAAGGTTACTGCGGTTACAGTCGATGTGTTGGGAACACTTCGCTCATTGGTGTCTCCTGACTCCTTAGTGTGGATCGACATGGAAGCTAATATCCTGTTAAATGACCATTTGTTATGTATACACTGCATTAATTAAATAACTTAGTGAGTGAGACACGACATCATTATTACTATATTACTATATATAAAGTATATATAATTATACAATGTTTTTTGTGTGATGAAAAGCCAAAAAGTCTGCTGTGAAGAGGTTTGCTTAATCCCGTTACATAAATAGACATTAGATGAAAGGTGTTAAAATCACAATCAATATCGATATCAATAGTTAGTTGTTAACAGCGTAGCTTAGAGGCTCTGCACACCCACATGGGGGTTTTAAGTGATCAGCTCATTCGCCCTCTAGTCTATTGTAAACTGAATTGACCTCTGTGGGTTTTTAGAAAAATGTATTCAGTACAAACAAGTAATAAGAGGTCTAATTAAATGCATCTGTAATTTTAACTGGTATGAAGACAGGATGAGGTTAATTACTTTGAACAAAGACAAATTACATTTACTCACCTTTTGACAGTATGCAACTCGTGTTGTTGCGGCTTGCTAAAACATAGCTAACATTCTAACAGCTAACTAAATATAAGGTGCTAAAATAATCCTGTGACATAGCGAAAGCTAATAAAAATTAAAATAAAATAAATAGTTTTAGTTAGCTACTATAATTTTGTTATAGTTTCCAGCCTCAGTTGCATATTGCGGTGCCAACTGTTTTCCCCTATAGAGATTTCTTGAGTGACTTCATGAACACTCTGCCATAGTGAACATGATAGAATCACCAGCAGTGAGGGAAAAAAAATGTACATTCCCTGACTGGTTGGCAAGTGGTTCCTAGAGGTTGCTATCTGTGGCAATTAGGTTTTTGCTAATCGGTGGGGGAATACAAATTTTTCCCTAGCGAACAGCAGTTGGCAGGTGATTACTGACCGGTTTCGAGGCCTGTGTGACAGAGCCTTTAGCAATCGATTTCACAGCAACTGCAATCTACCTCCAACCACTCACCAACCACCAATACTCTTTTTTCCCTTGTGGTTACCAGATGGTCTCTAGGTCTGTGTGACTGGGGCTTTATTCTCTTGACTGTAAATTGTTACAAGTCAAAACTGGTCATATGGTTAGTGATCATATGACTGCAAAACCTCAATAGTGGGAGTAGATTTCAGAGAATACGCTGTCTCTCAAAGTCCTTCTAGAAACAAGGCTTGCCACTTGGAATCCATCTCAGAAATGCCGCTGGGCAAATAAAGCAGGAATGTTATATACCCTCCTTATATTGTCTCTGGCTCATCATACATTTCTCCTAATGTGTCAAAATGTATGAAAAAAGTCCTTTTTCTATTGTTTCTGGATTTGGAGCAGTGGATAAACTCTTGACAAACTGTAACTGGCAATCTAGATTTCAATTTTACATTTGCAAGTTCAGCATGACCTGCCAAACTGACCCCCTTGAATTCAAAACATAAACCTTAATTAAAAAAATATTTCAATGAAATACTAGAATCATAAAAAGAATTGAAGTGTTCTTTGATTATGACCACGAGTTCATAGAAAAGAAGAGCCAGATCTTTTTAACAATTGCAAAGTCATTCATAAAAGTGAGAGCAAATCATCTCAACACTTTGTATTATTTTTAGTATGGTGGCCTAGATTTCACACTACCTAAAGGATAACAGCACATGGACAGAGGGGATGTGTAATTATTCAGAGCCAAACCCTTTAAGTCCCTTTATACTCTCTCTCTCTTTCCCTATCTCTGTCTCAGTCTTTTTCTCCCCTCTCTCTTAGGGGGACAGAAAAAGGATCCAGCTGCCAGAGTATGACAGAATCCACAAATCACTGCCTTGGGGGTGAAAAAAGGGGGTAGTAGAAATAGATAGGGTGAAGAAGGAGGAAGATGCAGGGTGAGAAACTGGTGGCCAACTTGTGCAGATTAGTAAATAATAGGAGTATTTTTGTTCCATGTTTATAAGATGATAAGAGGAGTTAAAGACAATATGGCAACACTCAAATCATGGGAAGAACATTAAAATGAGGACAGACTGCTTCACTGCAAGACAAGATGGCATCTGGATGCAGCGATGTAGTTTCCTGTTCTTTTGTCACCCTCATGTCATCCGTTCCCTATTCAAAGCCATCTGTTCCCTCCTTTTCTCTTTATGGGAAGCTACTCTCTTTTTATCTTTCCATCTCTTGGCTGTCACACCTCCATCCCAGGATAAATCATAGTCTATCTCTCTTTCTTTCCCTCAGTCCTCTCTATACTTCCCATTGTATAACCTACTCCCACCTCTACCTCTGTCCTTTCCTTTAGCCATTTAACAGTCTGGGCAGAACACACTAATAACCCCTACATCCATCCCCAACATGAAAACCACAACTCCCTCCCAGGTGGCCTGTGCTGCACCAATGTTAACTGGGTGTTGGTCAGACCATACCAAGACAGGGACACAAACAGGGAAGTTGGAAGATAGTAGTAGTGGTAGTAATACTGGGATAGAGGGTGAGTTGAAGGTCAAACACAGGCATGCACACGCATGCACTCAGACTCACCCATATGTACAGAGTCTGTCTGAGAGTGCGTCTGTGGAGCATCAATCACTGTTAGACATGGTGGGTGAGCACACTGGCAAGAGATTCATGCTTTAGGAAACACAGAGAGTAGCTGGCTCCTGATCCAACAAGACAAAGGGACAGAGGGAGGAGTGGCTTAGTGTGTGTGTGTGTGTGTGTGTGTGTGTGTGTGTGTGTGTGTGTGTGTGTGTGTGTGTGTGTGTGTAGAACCATATGAATGTGTATGCACATACAGTACATAGCATACATATATTGCATTTGTATGCAGTCCGCACAGGCAGATCATGTGACCAAGTGGGCAGAATGTTTGTTTGCCTATATGGCAGAAGAGTAAAAGAGAAACTCAGGCAAGTTACAAGAATTTTTACAAAAGCAGCTGTTTTTAAATCTACACTTTTTTTTCTTTATGCCTTTGGCTCAATATTATCTGCCTCCTCAACCACATGTAGAACATTTGTTTTGTCAGTCATTTTAATGTAATACGCACACACGCGCGTGCGCGCGCACACACACACACACACACACACATGTATCAGTGGACAAAAGAACACTATATCTACCAGAAATGTTTTTATATTTTCAACTTAGTTTGGTATCTCAGAGTTTCAAAACAAGTAAACACAGCATGTACAGTTTTGGAGAAATGTTTAGAAACTGGCATAAGCACTAAAAATACCCATTTTGAAGTGTTGGTGCCACGTTGAAAATTAGATCAGTGCAACTTTATTCAAGCAGAGCACATCATGTGATGCTGTCAACCAGCAAATGTTGCTTCTTGAATGGGGCAAATTAAATAATTGCTTTGTTTAACTTATAAAAGAAGGCTCGTTATCACTGCAGACACTTTTAGAGAAATGGTCCAACTTTATGAAAAATAGGTTTAATTGGTTTCTATCTAAAAGTTGGCTAGAAAATGGATGCTACTTTCAAGGCCGGTATGAGCAGTACTCTGCAACAACGTGAAGGAAACCTCCAGCAGAACCAGGTTCAAGGAGGGGCAGCCATTTGCCACGAGCGGATCAGGGTAAGGAGAGGGAGGCAGAACAAAAGGCAGACTGTGGAAGAGAGCCAGAATAGCTAAAAGTTATACCAACAGAGGAAAGAAAGGGACTGTAAGAATAGGTGTTAAGCTTATTTGCCAGGTCGAGTCTTTGAGTTAGACTAGACTGTAGCCTGATCTACTGATAACAGAGAACTTTGCACAGCCAATTGTTGGCAAAAAAAAAAATTGGATGCATTGCTTTAGTTATTGGCAGGCACAGTACTGTAGAGGTAAGCACTGTTGCATCACAGCAAGAAGGACCTGGGTTCAAATCCAGGCTGGGGCTTTTTTGTGTGGAGTTTGCATGTTCTCATCATGTCTGCAGGGCGTTCTCTAGGTACTCTGGCTTCATCCCATAATCCAAAGACATGCATGGGATTAAGCTTACTGGAGATTCTAATTTGGGCGTAAATGTGAGCGTCAATGGCCCTGTGAGAGACTGGCCACCTATCCAGGGTATACCCTGCCTCTTGCCCCATGACAGCTGGGACAGGTGTCTATCTGACACCTGGGGCAAGAAGATGGATGGATATTTTAAGTCTGTTTAAAAATGCTTTGATTGCCACAAAAGAGCTCCCTTTTATCTGCTTTGCTTTGTAATGATGTAGAAATTTCTGAGTCTCATAGTCCACACCAAATTCGACTAAGATGCCACTTCAGTGTTATTTAGAATACCAGAATATGTTGTTAATTTGCATGAAGCAAGATGTGACAATATCAAGTTTTAATTGGACAGCTGTCATTACCATTGTTAGCACTGATATGACCGATATGCATTCAAACTTGCGATGTTTTTAAGTTATTAAAGTTTCTTTTTACCGCTGCACTTACATTACACTGGGTAAGTGTCACCTTGAGAGTTAAAATGAAAAGCGGAGATAGAATCTGTTTTTTGTGTCTGAAGTTTTTGGATCTGTGCTAGTGTCATTATTCACCCTTAGTTCCATCAATCCACGTCCTCATTCGATGATACAAGCTGCCCAGGGAAGATATATAGTAGCTCCTATCCACAAAATATAGGTATTACAGAAGCTTCATCACTCCTTACTAGATGTCAAATGCATGCATAAGTTATATGCTTGAGGAAGCAGCTGCTTCGGGTGTCCTGCCCTTGTAAGAGTAAATAAAAGTGAAACATGTGTATCAGAATCAGGATAAATGCTGGGAACATGTGTTTCCACTGATGGCTGCCTAGGTGGAGGTTTTAAAAAGAGATTCATATGCTTTAGCAGTAAAGAGAGGAAAGTGCATGCAGAGATGAAAAATGCGCACCATTTTCCTCTCTTTTGTTACTTGACTTGGGTGTAATTTTAAGAGGCTGTATGAGTTTTTTTTTTTCCCACTAAAGGTTTGCATTTAATATTCTTAAACAGTCACTTCTTGCCGAGTGTTGTAATGGGAGCTGTTTAGTGAAGGACGACGCTGACTGCTGAGTTTTTATGGTGCTGCATGAAGTCAGTGAGCTGAGTGATTTCAGCGCTACTGCTGCTGCCTGGAGAATATGGATGAGATCATTCCTGTGCCTGCACACACAGACAGTACACACAAGACGCAGCCACACAAACAAATGGCCCCAGACACACCTGTATATATAAATGTGTCTATATACATACCCAGAGAGAAAGGAGCTTGGGCTTTACACAAATGCAAATCCACAAGCACACACAAGCACACACAAGGGAATTAACATGATGAAGTATGTGGCTGAGTGGTTAGAGAGAGTAGCAAGGCATATCGCCTCTACAATCACATTACAGGCCTGCCACAATTAGTCAGGAAGCACCAGCACTCCACAGAGCTGAGGGGAGGCACAGACAGCTAGCAGGATGAGACACATTCTCACATATATGCCTGCACACTCTTTGACAAGCAGCTAACCAGTTATCAAATGGATGAAAAAGTCATTTGTTTGGCCAATAACTAATCAGTCAACTGGCAAATCATTGTCTCTTCTCTCACTCTCCATTTTTCTCAAATAGTCATTTGTTTTCTGCCATCTGAAATCACCCATGGAAGTGCTCCTAAGAGCAAACTGAATCTATGTTAGGACGCAGGAGATGGAGAGGAGGTACAAACACAATTTGAGTGTTGCATAATGACTGAAGTCTAACACTTGTCTGCTGTTGACTTTAGGTTTTTGTTTGCTATTTGCTTAAAAAGAGAGACAACAACTACTCGGTTGGTGTTAGGAAACGATGACGGTTTGAGTTAAAGCAGCTTTTCCAGTGTCAAACACCATTTTCTATGTTTCAAGGTTTTTCAGTGTTCCTCCATTTTTTTATGGACATAATATGTAACCAAAGGAAGCAATAACAGCCTGTGCTAACATGATATTTGTTTGTTTCCTGTGGGAGTGCAGTTTTGCTTTTATTTCCATGAAATTAGGGAGCATGTTGGCTGTAGAGCAGTCAGGTTCACACTAACTGTAAATCTAAATTTCTTAGACATGCAAAATGCAAAATGTCTGGTTGTCAATTTCCCCACATGTCAGTGTAAGCGTGCATCTTTGTAGTCTGTGCACGAGCATGAATGGGTAGGTGGTTCACATAGCTGTGTGTGCTCTGAGAGTCATCCATGTGTGGAGTTGTGTGTATTCAAATCTTCATGTGTACAGTATGAACTTATTTGATGGTTGTCCAGTAAATGAGCAGTGTAACAAATGGGAGATCATTCAGCTCTTTGTAACAGGCACACCCACAGGAATGCGGAGAGAAAACACACACACAGACACACACATTTGTGTATCTCTGTCATCAAACATTATATATCAAATTAGATCAAACAAGAGATTGTGCCCATTTCAGTAGCCAAAGTTATTAAAGTGACAGAGAGAACTGAGCTCTTGTGTAATAATGGCCTTGCAGCATGGACAACAAACTACAGTATACACATACTCTCACAGGCATACACACAAACACACACCCACACATAAATAGAACTGCTCTGTATACTCCTTTATCAGACCTGTTTGTGACTTTCATGTCAGTCTTTAGCGCTTAACCAACCTTTGAAGCCAGTTGATGTATAAATTCTCCCCTTTTTTCTTTTATATTGTTTTTAACTTTTTTCTTTGCACTTTACTTAAGCTGAACAGCAAATTTATTAAACATCATATCACTTTCTTTTACTCTCTCTTCTCCACCTCTGGCATCCTCTCTCTCTTTTAGCACTCCCTCGTTTCCTCCGTGTCTCTTTATTGCCTTCCTTTGGCTGCATCAAAGGTCTGTTCAGTAATATTTCATAGAGAAACTAATATGCATAGCCCATGCCCTTTCTTCCTGTCTGGATGCATACATAAATAATGAAGTCCATGTGTGATGCACACAACCTTTCAATGAGTGTTCTCGCTGACCTTGATAGTTGCTCATTATGGGAAATAACAAAGAAAAGAAAAACATTCTTTAAATCAAGCCTGATGATCTCATTAGTATTTAAAATGACCTGTACTATAGTCCCTAATGATACTTCTTTTTTTTTTAGTTTAATCTCTCCTCCTCAACATTGCATTTTAAAGCCAGGCTGGTCACACATGTCTGTAATAACAATAACAATTTCCAGCCTGCAGCTAACAAACAAACAGGCGAGCATTTGAATCAGTCAAAAAAGATGTGTTCCCCATGGTGAGCGAAACTTATAAAAACACATTCATTTTATTGACAATATGTCCTAATTAATTTTCTTCCTCCCCTCTTTTTATTGCTACAACATTAGCCTCTGGCCCCTGGGGAGAAATACACTAACTCTCCTTGGTTGTGATTTATATTCCCGGCCAAAATATCACAGAACAATAAATTACAAAGAAGTCTGATGCAGATCATTTTAAACAACTGTGATAATTAAGTCAAAATTACCGCTGGTATTCTTGTTACTTGTGTTTCTAGAAAGAAAGAGTTCACAGATAGTGTGTTTTATGGAAAAAGTGATGCAAATGCAGTACTCTAATAAAACATTGACTACTGAAGATATTTTCAGGTTCTATTGATTGTTAAAAAAAATTAAATATGTAGGAAAACAAATGATCAACAACTTTGTATTTTTTAGAATTCATTCGAGTGTTTAATCACTGAAAAAATTACAGACCAGCTAACAGGTATGCAAGGATTCAGTACCACAATGCAGCTGGGACTATAAACTCAGGTCATTGAGGAGGAGGCCAGTGTTAAATAGGACCTAAAATAACTGAAAGTAACCCTTATAAGGTGAAGAGGACAGAAACCCAAGTGGGCTTATAGGGATTTTCCCCAAGGAGCACTGTACATGGAATAAGTAGGAAAAAACAAGTAACAGAAAAACATCCAGCAAATGCACAAAAAGAAGGGAAATGTAGATACCACAACACACGCAATACATTACAGTGCATCCTTTTTTTTTGTTTGTGGAGGTCAGCTGGGGTTCATGATGTGTAGCTGCAACATGACAATCCTGTAGGATTTGAAGTTGTCTGGAAAGTAGACTGAAAGCTGAAAGAAAACTGAAAGGAGAACAGTGTGACGATAATAAAACTGTCAACACTTCAGAAATCCCTGGGTTCAAAGTGAAGCTGTTGGCCTGTTTAGGAGGACTGTACCTAAGATGCAAGAGCATGTAGCCTGCTTCCACATGCAGATCTACCAGACTGGTTATTTGTAATTCACTTTAGTGAAAGTGGAGCTTGCATGACTTTGACATCTTTGTCCTTCTCAGAAACTTTAAAAGGTGCAATGGAATTTTTGATAATGAAGTTTTAGAAAGATGTAAAGTTGGAAAGTGAGTTTCTTACAGCCTATAATGTTCAGATGTTTGTGACTTACAAAAGAGAACATAGATTGCATTTCTAGTTAAAAAAAAAAAAAAAAAAAAAACAATGAATGATTTTGCCACCAATTTGACTGGCTACTGCAGTATCCATTCATGTATATCACTGCAGTGGCAATACCTATACGTACTACCTATACTGGCCTTTATATTAGTTACATCTGACTAATACTGGGTTGGACCTCTTTTTGCCTTCAGCACTGCCTTAATTGTTTGTGGCATGTAGCCTGCTTTAACAAGGTGGTGAAAACATTCCTCGGACATTTTGGTCCATATTGATATTATAGCATCACAGAGTTGATGCAGATTTGTTGGCTGCACATCCATGATGCGAATCTTCCCCCCTCCACATCCCAAAGGTGCTCTATTGGATTGAGATCTGGTGACTGTGGATGCCATTTGAGGGCAGTGAACTCACTGTCATGTTCAAGAAACCAGTTTGAGATTATCTGAGCATTGTGTCATGTTACGTTATCCTGCTGGAAGCAGCCATCAGAAGATGGACTGTGGTCATTAATAAATAGACATGGTCAGCAACAATGCTCTGGTGGACTGTGGAATTTAAACAATGCTCAGCTGGTACTAAGGGGTCCAAAGTGTGCCAAGAAAATATGCCCCACATTACACATTACACCACCACCAGCAGCCTGAACTGTTGATACAAGGCAGGATGGATCCGTGCTTTTGCGTTGTTTATGCCGAGCTCTGACTCTATGATCTGAATGTTGCAGCAGAAATCGAAACTCATCAGACCAGACAGTGCTTTTGCAATCTTGTTTTGTCTGACTTTGGTAAGCCTGTGTGGACTGTAGCCTCAGTTTCCTGTTCTTAGCTGACAGCAGTGGCACCCATTGTGGTCTTCTACTGCTGTAGCCCATCTGCTTCAAGGTTCAATGTGTTGTGCATTCAGAGATGCTCCTTTGCATACCTTGGTTGTATGAGTAGTTATTCAAGTTACTGTTGCCTTCTTATCATCTTGAAGCAGTCTGGCCATTCTCCCCTGATCTCTGACACCAACAAGGCATTTTCCCCCAGAGAACTGCCGCTCACTGGAGATTTTCTCTTTTTCATATCATTCTCTGTAAACCCTAGAGATGGTTGTGCAGGAAAATCCTAGCAGATCAGCAGTTTCTGAAATACTCAGACCAGCACGTCTGGCACAATCAACCATGTTACATTCAGGCTTTTTAGGGCTTTGCTAAAATGCTAAAAAGTTGCCTATAAAGACTCACAAGTCAGTCTCACTTTTAGTGAAGCTACTTGATTCTGGGCGCAAATTTCACTCTTCACAGTAATACATGAAAACCCAAAATATGACCTAAAGGTATGAAGGAGTGAGCTGGGTTACTGATTGTTTATTGTCTTTCATCAATCAGCCTACAGTAAGAAAAGACCCTCATTCAACCTCTGTCGTGCATCATTTTTTTTTCATGAAAGACTAATACAGGCAAATTATCTCTGTGTATGAGACCCAAATGGTGAGTCCTGTTGCATAACGAGGGTTTCTCTACCTCTCCTAATTTCTGCCGAAGAAGCTGGAGGTGATTATGCAACACACTCATATCGGCACACACACAGATTACACATGTACCAGTGCACGTACACACACACACACACACACACACACACGCACACGCGCGCACACACACACACACACACACACACACACTCACACACACACATACACGCTAACCATGAAGCAGGCAGAAAATTATAAGATTTCTCATAAACACAGACATAAACTGAGAGATTAAGGCAAAAATGCACACCAACAAAACATCAGTAAATCTCTGTGGGTAGGCGTCTGAGTTTTAGATAACAGTTCAGTACAATTAACTCTTCTGAATAATTGAATCTTCTGAAGTTAAGAAGCGGTGGCAAGGGGTTTGCTTTGTTGTTCCTTGAAGAAAAGTTAGAGAAAGAACAGGAGAGGAAGAGCAAGAATGAGTCATGGTGACTTTGGGCATGAAGGGGCTCAGAGGTGTAGGACTTCAGATGTTTGAAGTCCAACACCTCTTCTTTGTAGATAATGAAAAAGAAATAATGGAAATAATGGAAATAATGGAAATAAAGGAATAAAGAGAAATGATGGAATAAAGAGATTCACTCACACTGTTTGTTTGACTGTTACATAAGGCACACATGCAAGCAAAAAGAAAAAGAATACACACACACCCCTCTCATGCATGCATACAAGCAATAATTATCACACCCAGAAATGCTACTAACACTGCAACTAAAAGAAAAAAGGCGTATAAATAATATACTGATGTAATAAAGGGCTTTCAATTAATATTCTCCTGCTTTACCCTTTTTTATTGCATATCTTTTAATGTTTTGCTTGACAGGTTAGCCAGCCAGAGTGAATTAATAAAATTTACATAAATGAAAATCTGGACTTTTTTCATGAGGAAATGAAGGAAAAAGAGAAATGAAGGAGAAGACAGGGTGGAGGGAAAAAAAATCAAAATAAGATAAGAAGTTATACCTCAATGGAATCAGAGTCTTTTCCCCTGTGCTGCTTTTTACTGCCAAAACTCTCCAATAAAGTCAGAGCAGTGATGGATTAGATTGAGTCTTGTTCTGTATTATGGATAATGACGCTGTCCATGGTGCTGAAAAGACAAAGCGTGATCTCAGTGGGACATTTAATGGCTCTGTCCAACGTGCTGAAAACAGCTGAGAAACATTCCAGGAGAGATGCTGCAAACCAAGAGGGACGTTCACAGTCCTTGTCTCTTTCCTTTATCTGTTTGCCATCTGCTCATCTCTTCCTTCCTTTTCCTGTCTTTTAATTGCTATTTTTCTAACATGATTAATAAAAAGAAGAACTTTATGTGTATCGCACATTTTAAAACACAGAGTTACAAAGTGCTTCAGAGGTTGAATAAAATACACACATTAAAAAGAAACATTTGAGTACAGTAATCTCTGACTTATTGCGGGTGTTACGTTCCAGGACCACCCGCGATAAGTGAAAATCTGCGAAGTAGGGACGCTATATTTATTTTAATACTTACACAGTATTTTAGTAGTTATACACTATTTTACATTTTTATAAACCCTCCCCACATACTTATACACCAAATATATACATTACTGTACAACACATATTACCACGTGAAGAACGAGTACCGAAAAAACCCACGAAACAGTGAAAATACCGCAATAAATATTTTAACAGTAATATGATTGAAAACCCGCGAAACAGCGAGTCCGCGAAAAGCGAACTGCGAAGTAGCAAGGGATTACTGTAAACATATTCCTTCATTCTAACATTCACATGTCCATACATGCATGTAAATTATGGCCAGAATTAATGGGAAAACAGATAACCTATAAAGCTGTTTTCAGCTGTCATTTAAAACAAACCACAGATTCAGATGGACTGATTGGCTCAGGAAGGCTGTCCCAAAGTTTAGGCAGTTCAACTTCAAAAGCGTGCTCATCTCAGGTTTAAAATAGGAGCCTGGAACAGTCAGGAGACCTTGATTTGATGATCTGAGAGACCGACTGTAGTTATAATGCCTCAGTAGCTCTGCTAGATAAGGGGTAGTGAAGAGAAGCAAGAATAAGGGGTGATGTCAAGAAGGATTGCAGTAATGTGGTTTTTACACTGAGAGATCTGACCTCTTTGTCCAAGTATTCGACTAATTGAAAGCCAATGAGCAACATCATACTGCCAATAGATCAAGTGAATCTGTGTAATGTGGAAGACATAGCCACAAACCCAAAGAGAAATTGTATTACCTGACTAACAGGCCCAGTCACAGTATTTTAGCATGTTTCAGTTTGTTGTAGTGTCTGCAGCTCTGCCACCTCATTTAAATGAGTTAAATGTAATAGAGCTTTTTAATCTGAAATACCAGAGCTGGCCTTGTTAAAGCAAGTGTTCCTTGTTTCATTTAATGTTTTACATTGATCGGAGGAAGTGAATCTCGGTCTCAGCCTTATCAACCAAACATATATTTGCTGTTTTTTTTAAGTTGCCATGGTTCTTTCTTTTTGTAGATCTCTGAGCCTGTACCTGGTTTGAATTCTTCTCTGCTATATTAGTAAAAAGCAGTACTGTTGTGAGTTTCTCTGGGAGAGGATAGTTGCCGCACTAGTTGGCATAAGGAACACATTTCTGGGCTAGCTTTTAATTCAGAGGGTTTTCAAATAAAGACTGTCTGGGGTTTGGACCTGATGTGATGAAAAACTTTAAATGCTTTTTCCTGAATGTTAGTTATTAGATTTACCTGCCTGCTTTGGCTCTACGTGTTTGTAAATATGTAATTTGCGTGTTTGCAAAAATCATTTTTGCCGTCTGCATGTAAAAAAACTGTTTTTTGTTTTGTTCCTAATAAGTATAGTTGTGGTGACTGGAGTGACTAGAGCTGCCTGAGCTTTTTCTTCAAGTGCATTCACTTAAATGTATCTTGAAAGCACCCTGCTATATAGCTGTAAGTCATAAAACTACGTTCATTATGTTAAGATAGGTGTTTTTGAAAAGCCTTGATATTGTTTTCCTGTACATCACTGACATGGCCCAGTTTTAATGGCCAGGTGCTGAAGTAGTCCTTGTTAGACAAGGTCATCACCATAAAACAGAGACTTCACCTCACCATCTAGAACGCAGAAGCCAGGAGCAGCACATTTGTGCAACTGTAGCTACTGAATTAGATTGTAGAGCATTCACAGACACCCAGCTGAGCACAGGAAGCTGATAATAAGTTGTGGTATGAAGGAAAGAGAAGTTAAGGTGTTTACAGAATAACACCAAATACTGACTAATATTGCATTTTAGGTGTAGTAAGTGTGTTATTTAATTTCACTTTGTTACCTCTCTTTATTATTTGGATTGCACTCTAGTCAACACACTGTCCATAGTTTATTTATTTAAATAAACTGCACTGTGTGTATGCATGAGTGTGTGTGTGTGTGTGTGTGTGTGTGTGTGTGTGTGTGTGTGTGTGTGTGTGTGTGTGTGTGTGTGTGTGTGTGTGTGTGTGTGTGTGTGTGTGTGTGTCCAGTGCATTATGTAAAGCCCTGAGCAGCAACATTCAGCACATTCATTGTCTGTGCTAAAGGCAGAAAATAATGGTGTTATCCTGGGATAAGCCCTCATTTATCCTGCAAATAGAGTCTGAGGGATGGAACAGGGGGCTTGGCATGTGGAGCAGTTGTTAGTGAGACTTCATCTTTGATATCAGTGTACTGTAATGACTCCATTTACTCTATTTAACACAGAGGAACAAGAATAAGACTATAAAAAAATAAAGGAGAAAAGCATCGATTTACTGGGCAAGGGAGGGGCGCAGCTACTTCTAGTCATACATCAGTCTCTCTTTACGTGCCTCTCAGCATTTAAATACGATTTAAAAGTTTGGCCACTCAACAGTCAGCAGCTCAGCAAGGCAACATTCATTTCATCAATGCATATTCACTGTAGTGATTCGCTCATAAAATGTTATTACTCTACAGTACTACTCTACAATCTCACAGAGTATATGTTGATCAAGGAAAGAGTGCAAGATATTGTAATAACAAAATGTAAAATAACTCTGCACCCACTTCACTAAAACTTAAGGCAGCAAAAAAGAGGCAGGAAATTAAAAAAACATAAAGGTGGACAGGTTCCTCTCACATATTGGTTTCATTGCTTCATTCCATCGCAACAGATGGCCTACCATCACCTCCAGTGAGAGGACAAAAGAGTTAGACAAGAGAGAGTTACAGAGAAAAGAAGGTGTATGAGAAAAGAAGGAGGAAGGACAGGCGAGAAGAGGTAGTTACAGAAGTAGAAAGAGGCATATGAAAAGAAATTGAACAAAGGAAAAGTGACGGAAAAAGATAAAAGCATCAGCGACATGGAAAATCAGAGTAAGAAAGCAAGGATAGACAGAAAGCTCTGCTAAGCAACCACTCAAAGTAATGCTTGCGTGTATTTTTTATAGCACATTGGTAGAGAAAGAGATATTAATGAAGGAGGCCCATACAGTATGCTGCACACATGGAACCCACTTAAAGCTTTAACACGCCAAGAGCATCGCGTTATCTCACATATTCTTCTTCGTATTACAGAAAAAGACTGTGAATACCGTAAAATCTTTTTATATGTTAAGTTGGTAGTGCTATTCATAGCTTTTGAAGAAATAGATTTTGTACAAGGTTAATTGACTGGCAGCTGGCAAATGGTTAGCTTAGCTTAGCAATCAAATGAGATCAAACACATACACATAACACTGGTAAAAAAGCAAATTATTGTATTTGAGTATTTGGAAGGACACTCCAGGAGTAACAGCCTGGTGACTGAGTGGATTGTGGAGACATCGGGAGAGACCTGGGCTGAAACAGAGGAGAAAGTGAGAAAGTCTAGTCCAAAAGGCTACAACTGCAGCAGGAGAATGGTGGTGAAAGCTGGTGGCGAAAGACCAAGGTCCATAGTGGTGCCTACATTTAACTGAATTACTCAGAGGGACAAAACTCTACATAAACCAGGACTTCACAGATGCAAGAAGGAAAAAGAATAAACCGACATAGAGCTGAAAGCTATGAGAGTGAGGAGGGAGATTGCATATGTTCAATTCAATAGAAAACAAACAGATTATTCATCCCCAGTACACCAAAAATGACCTAAAGACTTATAATCATCAACCAGGTATGATGAATTCCTCATGACAGCAGACATATTTCACACACATCCTGCTGTTTGCAATTTTCTTCAAAGGTTTGTTGTGCAAAATGATATAGAGCTGAGTAATTTTCAACACACTGACCATCATCCACAGGAACTGGAAAATGACACAACACCAATTTTCTCAGCATCCAAAAACAGTTTCTACGATTACACAGACGAACAGCATTATCAAGAGTGAAAAAAAAATATCAATAATTCAGTTTAACAGCAGAAGCTTGTATTCCAGCTTCCATAGTATCAGATGTTTATCTTAGTGGCCTTTTAATATAATTGCAATATCAGAAACTTGGATTAATAGTGAAAGGGGCATGGATTTTGGGACTGAAAGTTATAAAATGATTTGTAAGAATACAACAATGTGCTGGTACATTTTAATTATATGGTGTTGGAGGAAATGCCAACGGGATGGATACTGGAATGTCCCAATAGAATTTATTATGGGTAAAAAAGGAAAATTTTATTGAAAGCAGTATATACGGAACACCAGGTTCTAGTATAGACACATTTAAGTACTGAATGGAAGAAAGCTTTAATTTTAATATTTTACTCAATATATGAAAATAGGCAGAAATTAATAGCTGACTTCATCAATAGTTAGTACAGCCTCAGCCTGTATCCCAAAATCAAACATGGTCAGATTATCTCTCAGTGTGCAACATACATTTACTCACAATTTAGATAATCATGTAGCAAATGACTAAAAATTGACATCAATGACCACCTGCCAGTATTTATAGTTCATGACAACATTTACAAAGAAAGACAAAAAAAAAAGATTTTCTGGAACATGAACAAACTTATAAACAGGCTAGAACAAAACAAGCAACAGATGCACTAAAAAAGGATTTCTTGGAACAGGACTGGGAATAAATAAAAAGACATTAACAAAGCACATGATGAATTCTTGAGGATATTTAAAATGTTGTATGACAAACAGTGCCCAATAAAACAATTTAGGAGAAAGCATAAATATAAAGACAAGTAGATGATGTTGATCTTTATTAAAACAATAGAAGATGAAGAAATTATAGATATTGTTAATAAATGTCAAAACAAAACATTAACCGATTGCAATGATATTAATATTATGAAAACTGTAAAATGGATAATTGAAGGATTTCCAAAGTACTAACTCATATTTTTAACATGTAATTCCAAACTGGAAAATGTCCTCACAAAATGAAAAAATGGCAAAACACAAATCACAGGCCTGTTTTTATTTTACCACAATTCTCAAAAATCCTAGAAAAATGCTTCATCGACAGGCAATAAATATTCATCAACAAATAAAATCTACTCTCTGACAGTCGATACGGATTCAGAACAAATTGGTTTACATCCAAGGACATTAAGAAATCTAAAGTTGTGCTTTTCCTTGATCTTAAAAATGCATTGAAATATTATTCAATAAATTATAAAAATATGGGATAAGGGGGATAGGTCTTAATTTTGTCGGAAGTGATTTAAAAAAACAGGCAGACACAAACACACACACACACACACACACACACACACTTCCTGCACTGTTTAACAAGACATAATGGACCAGAATTACACATTTTGTGCTGCCTGTTTTCTTATTCTTTTAAATATGCTGACAGCCTCCTGCAGTTTGCTGCACTCTTCCTGGCTAAAGAATTGTAAAAACATCATAGTTTCGATGTTTAAATAAATATTTACTATAATGCTAAATAAATCTTTACCATTAGCTGAGTGATGAATGAATATTTGAACCATTCCTTTAGCAAAAGAAGCAATAAAACACCATAAAAACACCACACTATACATTAAAGTATTAACATAAAATGAAGGTGGTGTATTAGTGAAAGAGCTTGTTAAACTTTTTACATTCATTCAACCAAGTAATTTATCATAGATGCTAATCTGAAAGTGCTGGCTGAGTTCAACCTGCCCGTTTTGTTAAACCAGACATTGCAGGAGTTCATGTCCACTCCGCATCATCAAGGCTTTCTCTGGCAACTTGCTAAAGGAGTTTTAAAAAAAAATTCTTCACATTGCGCTTCATATTGCACAATAAAACAAAACTCATCTGTTGAAAACAAATCATAGAAGCTTGTCCACTTGCTGATCCTAGCTCTGTTTCCACACAAAGCGCAGATCGTAACTGATCTCAGAACGGTGAAAGCAGAGCCAATGGCAGCTTGTCTACCATGTTACTCTCCCATCAGTTAACCGTCAAAGACCAGAGGTTTATCCACAATGCACCTGTGCAAATAACCAGAAAAGGCTGCTAGGCTCTCAGCTTGACAAACTCCGGCCATCGCTAACACAACATGGACACACCCATGGAATCGAGACACACTATGGATTTCAGTGGAATCAAAGGAAAGCTTGCTTCCTGCAACAACAGCCATCTTGCGCAACCACAAGATGGCAGTAATGTAAAGGATGGTTGTAAACAGGCGAGAAACCTTATGACAGATCGCTGTTTGAGATGAAAGTAGATGGACCATTTTCACTTTGGTTGATTGATTTAGTTGATTGATTGATGTTTATTTTTAGATTTCATGAGGCGAGCACTGCTCGCCTTGCTCGTCCTGACGGAACGCCACTAATCCAGGTGGCCTACAGTATGTGAGGCCACATACATGATTCTGTACCTTCCGCTCTAATAAACTAAGCACATCAGCACACATGCAGACCAGTCCCTTGAACAGCTGGTGCATTACATTAGGAACATGTGCTATCCATACAGTCAAAAGACCTCCTCTGACCCTCTCTACGCTCTCAAGCCTTGTTTTTTCTTCCCTTTCCTTTTCTCACATAAAATCATAAACCACAAACGCATTCAGAATGGCCCACAGCTCCACAGGTGAAATTATTTCAACCTGCATATCACTCAAACTGGTCCCTGCTAGTGCTATGCAGGGATTAAATTGACTCAGCGAATGAACGTAACACAAATATGTATACATTATGCATTGTTTTCCTTTCTTCCTCCCTCCATCTCTCCTCTCGCTCTCTCACTGGCTCTGTGTGTGACAGTAGTCATTTCAGAGTAAGACTAGCTGAAGCCCTTGCAGCAGTCCGCCTCTTTGATGTTGAGCCCCGCTGAATTAGGCCATCACCCAGCGGTGCTCTCCTGCCTGCCTGTAGACACACACACACACACACACACACACACACACACACACACACACACACACACACACACACACAGAGACACACTAGTCACAAACACAAACAAGGTATGCTTCAAAGTACACACACGAATCAAAACAAATACACGCTGGAGGGGAGCATGCACTTGCAAATCAGGCTTTATTTGCTGTTCACAGAAGTAGTGGACACACACGCACACAGAGCCACTAAAAGAGGTCCACAAACATTTGCTCACTTTCACAGTTTCTACCTCTACACATTGTGAATTACATTCATGTATGGTAAAGTCCTCATTTTCTTCTCTGAAGCCATTTAATAAACATAAATTTGAATTCTTATCAGTGCTTTTCCTCTGAGGCCTCCGTACTATAGCACATCAAAAACATGCGCACACTGGTGAACACACATGCAGAGAAAATGTGGGACATTTAGAGAGAATTTATTCAGAATACAAAAAGCAGGAAAGAATTCATTCCTTTTCAATCTCTCTTACACTTTTATATGGTGGCTAAGAAGTCAAATTTCCTGAAGTACACATAAAAACAGTGACTTGATGTTTCAACAATCTGAAAATGAAAATATAGCAGAAATATTTTATGTTTAAAAAAAAAAAGGTGAAACAATTGGAAGAATGTTTTTAACTATGCTGCCTTGCAGTAAAAAAACATCTTCTTTCCAAGTGTCACAGTTCAGTCAAGAGAGATGATGCAAACACAGGACACTTATGGAAACAGACTGGTTGCAGAGAGCGGAAAAAAATGCCTCAAAAGCGACTCATAGAAAAGTATTAAAGTGTGTCAGGTAAAATCCAAGAACTAGATGGAGCAAGTAATGTCCAAAAAAAAAAATACTTTAAAAATCCGGTAACTGCTAAAAAAAAAAAAACATACTGTAAGGACACATAACCTAAGAGAAAAAACCTAACAGGAAGAACGCAAACAAACACCAAGAGAGAGGGAAAACATGGCAGTTTCAGTTAAATAGGCAAAAAAAATGTCTTTCTCTAAAAGATTTTTAACTCAGTGGAAAAATCTCATAAAATCAGAGAAACACATGACGGAGGATGCTCAGAGAACCCAGCTGCATTTATGTAGTGCAGATGTAGCTGAGGTGGGTCTGGCGTGGTGAAACTATGAGTTGTTTCCAAACATGAACAACACATTAGATCAAATGAATTCAAGTTTACATCAGAAAACAGTTCAGTCAGGTTTGATGGTTTCCGAGCATGGACAGCTCATTTTACATCACACCACAAGTTTCAATAATATTCAGGTCTGGGGACTGAGATGGCCGCTCCAGAATGTTGTACTTGTTCCTCTGCATGAACGCCTTAGTAGATTTTGAGCAGTGTTTAGGGTCGTTGTCTTGTTGAAGTATCCAGCCCCGGCACAACTTCAACTTTGTCACTGATTCTTGAACATTGTTCTTAAGAATCTGCTGATATTGACTGGAATCCTTCGGCCCTCAACTTTAACAAGATTCCCAGTACCTGCACTGACCACACAGCCCCACAGCATGATGGAACTGCCACCAACAGAAAAGGCTTCTCCTTAACTAGAACTGTTTCTGTGGTCTTCCATTTCCTCAGTATGTTCCTCACAGTGGAAACTGACAGCTGAAATCTCTGAGAGAGCTTTTTGGATCCTTCCCCTAAACCATGATGTGGAACACTCTTTGTTTTCGGGTCATTTGAGAGTTGTTTTGAGGCTCTCATGTTGCCACTCTTCAGAGAAGATGCAAAGAGGAGAAACACTTGCATTTAGCCACCTTAACCCTTTCTCATAATTGGATTCACCTGTGTATGTAGGTCAAGGGTCAGTGAGCTTACAAAACAAATTTTGTGTTCCAATAAATAGTGCTAAAGGTATTCAAATCAATAAAACAACAAGTGTGCCCAAACTTATCCACCTGCCTAATTTTGTTTAAATAATTATTGCACACTTTCTATAAATCCTATAAACTTCATTTCACTTCTCAAATATCACTGTGTTTGTCTGCTATAGGATATATTTAACTGAAATTGCTGATCCGAACAACCAATGATTTATAAAGGAAAATTGTGAAAATTATCAGGGGTGACCAAACTTTTGCATACCACTGTATGTGAACAGACACAACCACGTTAGCATAAAACAAGCATTAGATACTTCACCTATTGCTTTTTGTTGTTGTTGTTGTGTTGCTTCCTGTATGCTATATAAATGTCAGCCTGGTGATATCACTTCATTTCTAAGGCTGGGATTTTAAAAAAATAGCTAAAGTCCAATGTGGAAATTTTTCTTCTGCTTTAGTGAGGTATCTGTGACTGATGCAAAATTAATTAACAATTATTCTAAAGGACAACCATAAAGCAATGCTCAGAATGAGGACATAAATAATCCAAACTGAATTCAGCTACAATTTTAGATTCACTTTAAACATTTTAATAGCACTAATAATGTTTATTTATAGGCCACTTTTCTAAAACTGTGCTAGAAAGTGTTTGATGTGAGCAACTCTTTAATTACAAGCAGATTTTACTACAGCAGCATGACACTTTTCGCCTGTAGGTTTTAACGTATTGTTGAAGTTATGACATAACACGAGAAGCATAATGCAAAAGGCGCTTGTAGTGATGACACCGTGGATAATATTGACCCAGCCGTGCAGTTCCCCTCATCTTTAGAGAGCTCTGCTGTTTTTGTTTTCCCTGCCTGCTCCTGTCTTTTTGGTCACAATATTAATTAGTATCTTAGTGGTGTGGTGGTTAGCACTGTTGCCTCACAGCGAGGGGATCTGGATTTGGATCCACATTGGCCTTTCTGTGTGAAGTCTGCATGTTCTCCACATTTGCGGGGGTTTTCAGGTACTCCGGTTTCCTCCCACAGTCCAAAGACATGGTGGTAGTGGGGTTAGGTTAATTGGTGATTCTAAATTGCCCATAGGTGTGAATGTGAGTGTGAATGGTTGTCTGTGTCTCTGTGTTAGCCCTGCGCCTGGCAGCTGGAGTAGGCTCCAGCCAAAGAATAGTGTAAACTCTGTACATGTTTCTAATGCTAAGCAATGGCAAAAACTCCTAAAGTGTTTTTGAAATGTCATTTGTAATGTTGTTTTCATACCCTTCCTTATCACTGAAGGGCAAATGGCTTCTTACTCCAGTCAGAACAGCAGCTATTTACCATCACAAAATCAGAGGATGAAGATGTTCATAAATCTCACTCTAAATGTGAACAGATGCATCACAAACAATTTGAGAACACTAACACATAGACTAAACTGTCATACCCCTTTCCCACATTTCCTGTTCTGTCCTATGCCACAATATATTACCATGACTGTTATAGTATTACCAAAACTCACTGAGCAGAAAAAGGACAAAACTAGTATGTTATGCTGGAGCAACAAAACAAAATCTCTCAAGAAAAACTCTTTGTTTCACTCTCTTTCTCTCTCACTCTCACTCTCTTTCTCTCTCACTCTCTTTCTGGTGGCCAGGAACAGCCCTGTGGTCAAACTGGAGAGTGGCCAGGGATCTCTCCATCAATTAGTAGTGTCTGCCTTCAACTCTGTCTTTCTGTCAGGCCCTCTCATTATTTCCACTGTTGTTGGTTCACAAAAGGAATGCTTGAGAACAAGGGATCCAAATGTTGGGCACTTAAAGAGCAGGAGCTACTGCTTTAAATGTTGAGCAATCAAAATTCCTGGAAACAAAAAAAAAAAAACAGTATGTATTTATTTATCAGTTGATTGACAGTTGCGCACTTTTTTAACTCTAGGTAGATGAATGAGTGATTAGAGGGGTTCACATAAGACAATAGCGGCATGCATTTCACATGCGCGCACACACACACGGCTACACACACATGAAATTACAATGCACACAGTTGGGCTTCCCTGCACTCTATGCTACACACAACGTGTCATTACTGCATATCAATTACAAGGGGAAGTGAAGATCTATTTCTAATTCAATCAGTCAGCGGTGGTGTCACATTCCTCGCTCTCTGGTCCTCTCCCTGCATCACCCATGCTCTCCGCCTCGCTCTCCTGTTTCCCCCTCGCTTGACTCGCATTGATGCGTTTCAGTTATTGTGGGGCTGGTGGATGCGGGTGTCAGGTTTGTGTGTTTGTTTGTGTTTGAGTTTTGGGAAAGTGTGTGCATACTTTATCCTCTACAGGAAACTGTTTTAGCTAAGTGTTATACTTCTGGAAAGATGACACTTGGAGAAGAAGGGAGGTAATCCTGGCCTGATCTTGTTTCCTCGGAAGGCTTGCAGAGTTTTAGAGGTGCTGTCTTATTATTGTCAAAGATTCAGTATCATTCTTAAATGTTTCTGTAAATAGTACATTAAAGTGTAGTTGCTTTTATATTACTTCCAAAAATCACAACTACTTCTTACTTCTGATAAAGAATGGATAGACAGACTAAATTCACACTAGAGAGATGAGGGTCACGTGGTATACAGTAGGTGGACTAAGACACCAAGAGGTTCTAGTGGGAAGCAAAAACACTGAAGACCACATGAGAACTTGGCCCTAAAATCCTCAGAAACATGATATCCAACGCAATATTTACCCTGGATGGCATTACCTTGGCCTCCAGTAAAGCTGTGAGGAATCTTGGAGTCCTTTTTGTCCATTAACATGCACATAGCTTGGGCCACCTCATTTTATCTGTGCAGTATCACTAAATTAGAAACATCCTGTCTCACAGTGATGCTAAAAACAATGTCATGCCTTTGTTACTTCAAGGCTGAACTATTGTAATTTCTTATTATCAAGCATTTCTAAAACCTCCCTGAAAAGCCTTCAGTTAATCCAAAATGCCACAGCAAGGTTACTAACAGGAACTAGAAAGAAAAATCATATTTCTCTCATGTTAGCTTCTCTTTAATGGCTTCCTGTTAAATCCAGAATTGGATTTAAAATTCTTCTCTTCACAAGGGCTTGAATAATCAGGCCCCATGATATCTTTAAGACTGTAGTATCATACAGTAGGATCCCAACAGAGCACTTTGCTCTCAGACTGCTGGCTTACTGGTGGTTCCTAAGGTATTTAAAAGTAGAATGGGAGGCAGAGCCTTCATCTTTCAGGCTCCTCTTCTGTTGAACCAGCTCCCAATTTGGATTCAGGAGACAGACACACTCTCTAGTTTTTCCAAACTTTGCGTTTTGATAAAGCTTATTGGTACGGCTGAATCAGGTGATCCTGAACCACCCTTTAGTTATGCTGCTATAGGCTCAGGCTGCTGGGGGGACTTCCCATTGATGCACTGAGCATTTATGTCCCACTTTTCACTCCCCTAATGCCACCATTACTGCTGTTTTGTCCTGGTCTTTTCATACTCTCATCTTTTCTTTTCTCTTTCCCCTCACCCCCTAACCTCCCACAGCAGATGACTGCCCAAGTTTGAGCCAATTTCCGCTGGAGGTTTCTTCTTGTTAAATGGAAGTTCTTCCTTCCCACCGTTGTCTGGATTTTACCTTACAATATAAAGCACCGTGAGGGAACTGTTGTTGTTACATAAATAAAACTGAACTGAACTGAATGGGGTACCAATGTTTATATCAGTCTTTAAGACAGATTATTATGAAACAGTTTCAGACTACTGAGGTTTCAGCTTTGAAAACAAACCCCTCTTTAAAAAAAAAATTTAAAAACATGTACATCAACATTCAATCTTCATAATAAAATACCAAAACAAAGTGCATAAGATGGAGGTTGTGGTGGTGTAGCTGTCAAGTTACAGTTTAATGCTTGGCTCTGTGCCTGCAGGAATGTGAGAGTGCGTTTTCAGTTAGCAATAACCAATAACAGCTGTAAATATGCAAGTTTGTCTGACTTACAGTGGTGCAGTATAAACTAATCTGTCAACTTTTTTGCAAGATGAGTGTGTGTAATTCAGCTTTACGTTTGTGTGCTTAATTTCCTTGTCAGCAGTCCTTGTTTCCACTCAAATAGGAGTCCTAAATAAAGTAGGTTTTGCTCCTGTCCTGCAGTGTAAAAAGGCTTTTTAAATATATTTGTTTATTTAAGCAGAAAAGCACATTTTTTAATGTGGACTCATAGAAATGCACAAATCATGCCTACAGCTAATCGTTCTCGCATCTTGAATAAAAAGCTTAGCAAGCGTTTTGCATCACTTTCTGGAAATGGCACATACACACACACACCACACACACACACACTCACACACACACACACACACACACACACACACACACACACACACACCACACACACCAGAAAACATTTAAAAGTCCACTCATGAAAAACAGTGTCAGCCATGTAAGGCCAGAGTTAGAGAGGCATTGCTGCTGTTCTCTCTTTATACAGTTTAATGTTGTTATTCCTCTAGAGGATAGTCTCCCAATTAGCATTTTCTTGATCACCTTTAGATATGTGCTTGATATTTGCTCTGTCTCTTTTTCTTTCTCTCTCTGTCGCTCTCATCCCATAGATCACAACCATTTAAACAATGCAGCTTATCTCCCCTGGTCCCGCCATGGCTTTGTCTCACCCTCATACAACCTGGAATTGGCTTCAACAGTATGCCTCACTCAAGACTATGGGTGAGTAGCATTACACAGACACGTTCACAAACACAATGCCTACCCTGAATACATGGATGCATGCACTTTTACAGCTATATTTTTGTATGTTTGCATGCTTACTAATGGATGCAGCTGCTGATGTGCACAGAGAACAGGTCACTTGCAGAACACAGACTTACTGTACAAAGGTCAGTGATGCCAAATGTGTGGGAAAGTGGAGCAAGCACCCATTAAATAATGGATTTTTTATGAGTCTGACTCTCATCCAGACATGCTGAGCTGTGAATCATGTTTGAGTGCTGTGGTAGAGTCCTGATTTACCATATCACACTGGATTATGGCAACCGTGACATAAATATCATGAATAATGAGCCCACCAGCAGGATTTCAATAATCTCCTGTTCCCAGATAAATATTTGTTCTACCAGTTTGTTATTACGAGATTAGTGGTCGAAAAGTACTGCAAGTACTTGTGCAGGGGAGAAAATTGGCAAAAAAAAATATTATAATATCTTTACCACCATGTGCATAAATCAGCACTGCACAGAATGGAAGAACTGCTTTTTTTATTGAGTTTGAGGAAAACCGTGTTAGCAAAGCTCTTTCATGCAGCACAGCCATCCAGTTTAAAACTTTTATATACTGTTCGCAGCAGCTAAATATTACACATTTACTGAGAAGGCTTGTCACTGCTGAGGCAGGAGAAAGCAGGCAAGGTGTACATATATGCACAAAATGGTTAAAGCAAGCTTGACTTGGTTTGCGCTAACATCAATAATACAGACATAACACACATGACTTGTCCAAATATACTGGCCAAACCAAATGGAGAAAGCATCGGTATGCATCCTGGATAAACAGAGAGAAACATAAAAGTCATTCAATTAAAAAAAAGACTGCAATGCGGCTGTGTGCTGTGGGCGAGTTCATACATATAAAGCTGACAGATATTGACAGGTCCTTTCTGTAAATAGTGATCATCACTATGATGATATAAAACCAGTAATGATGGCATTACTTATACTGGAATGGGAACTCAGCTGGTTCACGTTATAAAGCAAAGCTGTAACATATGCACACACCACAGATTGGCTGAGTGTCAGTCGTCTAGTCAGCAGCAGGGTGAAGCTCCTAGTTCAGGCCTCAAGCTTGCCCTGTGAAAATACATGAATAGACCAAAACACCCCCCCCACTCTCACCCCACCCACCACCCACACACACACACACACACACACACACACAGAATGCTGTTCTTCCAAATGCAAATGCACACTTGAGGGAGAGAAGTGTAACCCTGTAGATGCAAATATGAGCACACACACAGACACACATACCTTCTTCATCTGATCACTTCAGACAGATAAGGACACAGTGACAAAGATGAGGAGCAGCAGCTTGGCACATGTACGTGCATTGTTTATTGACACTCAAACACAGGCGTGATTGTGTTACTATATAGTGGACTCATTAAAGTGACCAAATAACATGGCAACAGATGCCTGCTACTGTAACACTGAAAACACGTTAGCTGCTGTAGTCACATAAATGATCATTATGCAAGGAGTTTTCATTGTGGAGGAAGTCAAAATAAAACTAATAAAATTATTTTGTCATCACTGGCAGCAGAGACGGGCTGATGATTACTTATAAAACATTAGAGTAATGCTGTGTTGTGGCCTTTACCTTGCCCTTTCATTGTGCATGCGCTTTTTCATACATCAAAATATTACCAGTTTTGTACTCTTTCACTCGGCCTGACTCTCACTGCAATTAATACTTGAGTTTTTTTAATAAATCCTTAAAGATAGCAAGTGAGAAAATCAAAAGTCCAACTTCAAGCTACTTGTAAGCAGCAAATTGGCATTTTGAAAAAAACATTAAACAAGCAACTAGTCCAGGTCCACAACTGAAGCTTTTAGCATCATCACTGGCCTGCCAGAAGACAATCAATCACAGAAGAATGAGTACCCTCTGGACTAATCTAATCTAGCTCCAGTCCAACTTTGGAAACTTGCGCAACTGAAAGTTCCGACGTTTAAAGATGTGTTCAGCAGTGATCAGGATGTCTCAGGTAACACTGCAAGGTTGTGGGACTCTAAATTTCACCGGCCAAATTGCTGCTTTGAACAAAAGAGAAATATTTCACTTACTTTGCTTATTAATAAGCAAAGTAAGTGAAATATTTCTCAAAAGTTTTAAACAAAGCAACACAACAAAGTTTTAAAACGCTTGTAAAAAAGAATCATTGCAGCTCTCAAGAAACTCAAGCAGTTCCTAGCAGCAGAGGCCACATGGTACTGTGTTTTTTGTTGTTGTTTTGTTGTTGTTCTCTAAGTTTTTAATGAATAAAAAGTTGATAGAAAAAAACATCATCTGTTTGTAGTAAACATATAGCGTTAAGACAGTAAGTTGGCAAAAAAAAAACTGTGGGCAGCAAAATGTGGTGTGACTGTGGAAAATGAGTGAACAGAAGAAGAGCAAGAATGAGACAATCTGATCTCATTATTCTGCTCAGTGACTGGGAAACAAAGGCCGAATGCAGCAACAGCAGCAAACCCCCAACCACTCGTAAACGAGCATCAGCCACACTTCCCTGAAAAATACTTCAAAGTATCATATCCCTCACAGATAGAGGTGCAATAGGCTCCTCTCTCACTCGAGGTATTGAGTTAAGACTTTGTTTGATGACCCACAGGCTCTTCTTTGTGCATCTCTGTTCCAAATCTGCTTTGTTTTGGTCTCATACACACATACAGAGTCTAGTTTTAGTGTCTTTTTTTTTCCCAAGAGCACATACAACACGCAAACAACCTATGGCATCTCACACTGCCCTCTAGAGCTTCTCCAAAGGCTAATTTTACTATATGTTTAGCCAATGCAAATGTGCATTAAAAATAAATCTGTTTCTGTGACAACTCATGTAAGCGATGAAAACTCCAAAAAGATAAATCTGTGTGTCAAAGACATATTTCATAACACTTTCATCATCACATTGTGTCAGAACATTTGGAACAATTTGTTCCATTTCCTTTTCTAATTCATTCCCCCACACTCAGTAGATGTGATGCATAATTTGGGAATGAATAATTTGACAAATGGGGAAATATGCTTTTTTGTTTTCTTGCCTACAGTCAAATGAGATTCATGTCTTTCAGCTAAGCTCAGCTTAAGAGCTGCTGGTTGGCAGATTTTGTTTACTTCGGACAAAAGCCAGGCTGTTTCCTCCTTTTTCACTCTTAATGCTGCACAAAAAACAGTGTTATCAATCTTATCAACTTGTGTTGTTTCCCTTTAAGAGGCTTGCTGCATATTACACAATCATAAATACTGTAGAGGAACATAGCTACTGTGCAAAAGTCTCAAGCCACTTTTGCTGGGAAAATGGGAAATAGGCACAGAGATTTATTGAGATGTGCAAGCATACATGGAAATACAGTATATAAGGTGCAAACAGACTTTAAAGATAATTTCTCTGATGAGCTTGAAAGTCAATATTGAGTATGACCACCTTTATTCTGCAGCACAGTCTGAACTCTCTGAAGCAGCTTTCTTGTCATTTCTTTAAGTAGTCTTCAGGAATAGTTCTCCAGGCTTCTTGAAGGACATTCAAAGCTCCTCTTTGGATGTTTCTGCCTTTTGTTCTGTTCTCTGTCAAGATGATCCTACACTGCTTCAGTAATGTTGAGGTCCAGGCTCTGGGGAGGCCAATCCATGACTGATAGTGTTCCATTGTGTGTTTTTCTATTCAGGTATGCTTTTACTGAATTGGCAGTGTGTTTGGGATCAATGTCATGCTGAGAAACAAAGTTGTTGCCAATCGGACGCTTTCCAGATGATATTGAATGGTAAATGAAAATCTGACCGCACTTTTTTGTGTTCACAATTCCATCAGTTTTGACAAGATCTCCAACACCACTGTCTGAAATGCAGCCCCATACCATGACAGAGCCTCCACTGTGTTTGACAAGAGAGCTGTAGACACTCACTGCTGTATCTCGCTCCTGACCTCCTCCGTATATATTGATGATGATTTGAACCCAAATTTCAAATGTAGATTCATCACTCCATCAGACCTGTTCCCACTGATTTTCAGTCCAGTTCTTGTGTAATGTGGCATACCCTAGCCTTTTCTCCCTGTTTCCCTTCATTAAGAATGAGTTCTTCACAGCCACCATTCCACTGAGACCATTTCTGATGAGGCTTCAGTGAACAGTAGATGGATCAGCTGAAGGTCCAGATTCAGGTTCAGATACTGTTCATCTGTTGTAGATAGTTTTTAGGCCTTCAACAGTTTACACTTTATTTTTATTTATTTTTTTTTTTTTTTTTTACACTTTAATAACTTATACTTAGTCCAGTTTTTCCTCAATTTTCTTAAGGACACGCTGCACACCCTGCCAAGGTATGTCAGGCTTTTGCCTAATAACTCTTTGGGAATCACCTTATTCATTCCAAACTGCTTTTTTATGCCTGTCAAACTGGCTTTATTTTGAATATGTAAATACAAATGAAATAAAACAAAAATACATTATAAACAGAAGAAAAACAAAGTTAAAAAGTATATATATATATATATATAAATGAACACTGAATTGTAAATTATTAAATAGTGTTGTGGGGAGGTGGGATCAAGTAAGTGTAAACTTCATCCTACTCATTTTTAATAATGTAAATGGTGTGGTATTTATACACACATACTGTAAAACAATATAAACTTCATGAACCAAAACAACCAAGTTACATTTTTACACTGAACATTAGTGTACCTTCTGAAAATGATCTCTTTATATTTGTATTTAAACTGAGTTATATTCGGATATTGTTGTAATTCCACACTTAAACTGTTCCACAATTTCACACCACATATGAATATAGAAAAACTTCTTCTGGTTATCCGAAAACTGTGCATCTTTAGATTTATTGTACCTCTTAAATTGTCCCCAAACAATTAATAATTATTACTGGTAACATATTTTTCTTACATTATACATTAGTAGTTCTGTTTTGAGTTCTACAAGATCAAATTGTTTTTATTATATTATTAATTATTTTTGACTGTAAGAAAAGTGCATTAGTGTTTTCACAAAATCTGCCATTGTGTATAATACTTATGTCTCTTTTTTGTAATGAATGCAGTGGCTGTAATGAACTTTTAGAAGTATTTCCCCAGACCTCGACACAATAACTTACTGTAAATACAGTAACAGCAAAGAACAGTAAAGAATGAAAAGTGATGTTTCGTCCATCTGCTGTGTTTGGCCAAAAATGACATTTTTTTGACAGTTTATTTTGATTATGATTAATGTGAGGTTTCCAGCAAATTTTGTTACACCCAGGAATTTAATTTCATGCACTCTTTCTATGTTGACACCTTCTCTTTGTATCTGAATTTAATTTTTTATCTCACTGTTACCAAATATGATGAATTTCATCTTGTTCAAATCTATTATGTCAAACCATTTTATTTTTCATTTCTGAAGTGATTTGGTTCAAAAGTTGCCACAAATTCACACCAGAGCACAAGATATTTGTATTTTTTAAATCAGACATTTATCAAATATTAATGTACATAAAATTATTTTTACATTAATAACACCATGTTGTACTCTCCCATCTTCACAAATTGTTGCCTGTTATTTAAATAGCTTTTAACCCATTTTAGCACTACCCGCCTCAGGGCAAATCTTTCCAATTTATTTAATAATATTTCATGGTTAACTGTGTCAAATGCTTAACTGCATTATCGTTGGTATTTTGAATAAATAAAATCTGAATGGGAACTAGTCTCTTTGTTACTGCACACAACAAAGAGGCTCAAGGTATAATTTAAAATTGGTCCTTTGCTAAGTTCTCTGTTATGTGTAGAAATAACACTGGTTCATCAGGTCAGTAGTAAATAGTTTAACAATCAAACAAAACAAAAGAAATTCCTCTGAAAATGGTCAGGCATAAGGACTTGGTTGAAAATGAGAAAGCAGCCAATGTCCAAAGAAGAACTCTGAAAGAGCTTCAGAAAGCCTGGAGAACTATTGCTCAAGGCCACTTTAAAAAATATAAGAAGGTCTGGCTCTTTGGAAGCAAGGTATAAAGACATTTACAGTGACTCAAGGCTGTTGCACAGTACTGTGGAGTAAATGTGCTCAAACCGATCATCTTCACACATGCTTATCACTTCTCTTGCTGTTCAATAAACAAGCTAGTGGGTCCAGAGATCCTTCCTGTGTGGACAAAGTCATGGCTAGGACGTCCTTAATTTGGATGGGACAGTTGATCATCAGCCAGGTGAAACAGCACGTACCTGAACAAAGCTGCTTTGAAATCTTTATTAACACACCGGGACTTAATGCAGCAGATAAAACCTCACATTTGCTTTTTAAAATCTCTCTTGCAAAGCAAGACACAAATTGTGACGTCAAAAAAGGAAGCAATGAGTAAAATAAATTTAAAAACGTTAAGTGTGTGAACGATTGAAGGTCAGGTCAGGAAACTCTATGATTGCAAACCTTTGCCAGGTGGAGCAGCAGGACTGAGGATCAAGCAGCTCTGATGACTTAATTAAAGTACTGAAGGAAGGAAGGGTGGACTGGCAGTGAGAGCATGGGATAAAGATGCTAAAGGTTAGAGAGGGAGAATGTGAGGGGACAGAGACCAAATGAACATGCAAAGAGGTTTCTTGTGTTGAATTAACAGCCTCATGTCCCTGTGGATGAACATCTAATTGCTGTGGTTTTGTTTGTTTTTTCCTTTAATGGAAGCAGTCTGGGAAAATATGAACAATACAAAACTATAGTATGACTGACAGAACTAAACCCAAGTCCACTGACCAGTGAGAGTCAGGTTGCAGAAAGGAAAAAAAAAGAAAAAAAAATGACGGGACAGAAGGTGGAGGGATTTTCTCAAAGCGGCTGTGAAAGACTGTTTGCCAAAACACTCAGACTCCAAACTGCAGGCCAAGACTGCCTGAAGTTTTTAATTATATTTTAGCAATCCTGCAGCTCTAAAGCGTGTACAGACAAGTCAATCTGAATAAATATTTTGATAAGCACGTTACAGCAATTAAAAAAAAAACATATAGTTTTAAATTGTAAAGTCTTTATTATCCTCTGATTGTGGAATTTGAGTAGAACAGGAAATTCTACTCTGAGAAGACTAGCATAAGATTACATTTTGGAACTTTTTTTTTCCACCACATGGTTGCTGCAATTTTTAAGATATGCTTCTGGATGTGTAAAAAAAAAAAAAAAGAAAGAAAAAGAAAAAAAAAGAAAGAAAAGAGAGAAAAAATTTTAGATACATGAACTGGAGTGATCTCAAACTCTGGCTTTGAAGATGAATCAGTTCCTCTGGTTCAAAGTTTTTTGTTTTGTTTTTTTCTTTATGTTTTGCACTTAGGATAGAATTTCTTTACAGGCAGTGATCACTGGAGAGCCCATAGAGACTAATGAGGAAAAATATAGTAATTCAGTTATTGAAAATTTCTTCTTCTTCTTTTCTTTTTGTAAGGAGAAAACTTTCTGATTTAAGAAAAAGAACTGTAATTTCTGAGCTATGATGTTCTGTGGGAGGGATTTTTTTTTTTTTCCTTTGCAGCTTCATCCTTTTACCTCCTAAGCTCTGCTGGACTTTCCTGGTGTTACATAATTAAAAGCTGAATACACTTAAGCAAAGTATAGCTTAAAATCCACAGAACACTGCTTTGGAGATCCAAAGGTTTCCAGAAGTTACCAATTCTGCCAGTCTGACCTACATAAAAACTTGCATTACATGGTGAAAAGGATAAGCAGAATATTTACATTTGATGTTATGTTATAACTATAAAAATATGGGACTTTAAATAGTGAAATTGCTTAAATAGGAAGCCAACAATTACTCAAATAACTACTTATATGCAGAAGAGCATCTCTGAATCACATCAAACCATGAGGCAGATGGTACTACGGCAGCAGAAGATCACAATAAGGGAACCTTGGTACCCACTGAACATTGTTTAAACACCACAGCCTGCCTGAGTACTGTTGCTGACCATGTCAATCCTTTTATGACCACAGTGTACCCATCTTCTGATGGCTGCTTCCAACAGGATGACGTGCTATGCCACAAAGCTCAAATAATCTCAAACTGGTTTCTTCAACATGACAATGAGTTCACTGCCCTCAAATGGCCTCCACAGTCACCGTATCTCAATCCAATAAAGCATCTTTGAGATCTGGTGGAACAGGAGACTCACATCATGGATGTGCAGCCTACAAATCTGCAGGGACAGTTCACCCCAAAATCAAACTGCCATATTTATCCTAATACCGGTATTGCTATTTATCCAGCTAGAATATTTTGGTGTATGTTGCCTAATTTTTTAATTCTAAGATATCTGCCATAGAAATCCCTTTTCAGTATAATCAATCTAAACGGTGCTTCCCTTGTGGTGCTTGAAGCATTCACTCCACATTTTAGAAACTTAGAACTTCACAGCGTTGTAATGTGATATCACAACCTGGACACTTTAAAAAAAAAAAGAAAAAACTTATATACCTTGTAGTGAGCAGTTTTGTGTAAAAGCTATTTTCTCTTTTACCCCTTTTACCCTGCCAGCCACATTACAGCATTAAAGTATCCATCTATCATTGACAAGAGGTTTGTGCTAGTGGAAGCAAAACAGGATGTAAACATTAATCCCCTAACCCTATATCAAAATGTTAAAATAAGATTTCTAGTAATTTTGGTTGGTTGGGGTCATCATTACTAGTAAAAGGCATTGCTGTTGAGTTGTTTTTTGGTTTTTTTCATGTATTTTTTTTGATACAAGAAAGCAAGTGCCATTGAGTTCCATCATATTCGAGAGAAAGCAGACATTTCTAAAGTTCATATCTCCAAAACTGGGTAAAGCACTCTGCATTTATAAATGGGACAACAGGACAGAGGAGAAATAGCTGCATCTTCGTTTAGGGTGAAATGTTCATTGTAGACTTAGTGAGGTTTCCTTAAAAGGACCATAAAAATTAATCAAATCAAAAGAATGTGAAAAAAATCTGCAAACAGCATAGTGCCAGAGGCTGTAATGTTGCATGAATTATGGGTTGCATGGTGAAAATTGTATCAATATATAGATCCTATGGAAATAACTGTGTCTTGGATCTTCCATTCCCACAATGGCAGCATGTTAATAAGCCCTTTACTGAGCAGATACCTCCAGAATAACTGCTTAGACATAATGAAATGACCTGAAAATGGACCGCATAGAATACAAAATGTTGTCAAACTCTGAAATTCTTTGGATGCTCCAATTTATGCAGCTATAATGTTGCAGCCCAGATTGGGCCCATGGGCATCGCTTCAGGCTGCCGCTGGATAGAGAGCAAAAGCTGATGTTGTTGAAGAGTATGAAATAAATGAAACAGAGAATGAGAAACAAGAGGATGAGGAAAAGAGAGCGAGCAAGTAGAGAGTCTGTGAAATGGACAAGATGGTGGGTAATTCTGTCACAGAGGACCCTGCTGTCAGGTGCTCCTTCTGGCAACATGTGTGGAACCATTTAAATGGACAGTAACAGCAGTTGTTGTGAGAAGGAAGGGTGTGTTTATTTCACTGTGTTACAGTATTTTCCCACTCTGTGTAAAATTTGAACCAGTGTTTCTGCCAAATTCTGTTAGCCCCCTCCTGAAGGGTTGTATACCGAGCACAGGGATACTGTGAGTATAATTGAGAAAAGGAGTACTCCCTACAAAAAGAAACTTATAAAAATATATGTGTAACTGTGTGTTTGGTGGCATGGTAGCTGGCAAACATGCAGTTGCATGTGCATGTGCATACATATAGTTAGGCCCGCAATTTGTTTGACAAAGACACAATTTTTGTAGTTTTGCTACTGTGTATCACCACAGTGAGTACTGTTTGAAAGTGCAGACTTTCAGCTTTAATTCAAGGAATTTTACAGAGGTTTTGCACCCATTTTTATACATAGTCCCCCATTTTCAGAGGCTCACAGTTCATTGCACAATAGACTGCCAGTTTCATGGCCAGGTGAGGCATGTTCTCTTGTTATTTAATGGCCAATGAAGCAGGCATATCAGAAGTCAAATGGAAAATTGCGGCCTGTGTTTAAAAAAAAAAAAATTGCTATTCATCCAAAATTTTAGGAGTGGCCAAATCAACAATCTGGTATATTCTTCAAAAGACTGAATGCGCTGGTCAGCTCAGCAACAACAAAAGACCTGAAAGCCCACAGAACACAACTAAAGTGCATGATGACAGAATCATTTCAGTAGTTAAGAAAAACAACTTCACAACATCTGATGAAGTCAAGGGGGTAGGCGTACTGTCTACGATCAAGAGACACCTTCATGAATGTAAATGCAGAGGATTTATAACAAGGTGCAAACCACTGGTTACACTCAAGAACAAGATGACCAGATTAGTTCTGAAAACAATATTTGGAGAGATGAAACCAAGATAAACTTGTACCAAAATGATGGGAAGAGAAAAGTCTGGAGAAGGAGAGAAACATGCCCATGATCCAAAGCATACCACAATATCTGTCAAATATGGTGGAGGCAGTTTTATGACATGGGAATATATGGCCGCCAGTGGAACCGGGTCACCGGTGCTTATTGATGATGTGCCTGCTGATAGAAGCAGCAGGATGAATTGTGAAGTGTACAGGGCTGTACTCTCTGCTCAGACTCAGCCAAATGCTGCGAAACTGATCGGACAGTGATTCACAGTGAGAATGGATGATGAGCCATAAATACTGCAAAAGCAGCCAAGAGTTTCTCAAGGCAACAAAATTAGATATCTATTAATGTCCAAGTCAGTCACCTGATCTCGCCCAACAGACCGTGCTTTTCAGGTATTAAATATGAACCTGAATACAGAAAGACCCACAGACAAGCACCAACTGAAGGTGCAGCAGTAATGTCCAAGAAACACAGCATTGGTGATGTCCTTGGGTTCCACACTTCAGTCATTGGATTTTCAAACAAGTAGGGACTGTGTATAAGAAATGGCTGTAATTTCTGAATAGTTAATGCAACATTTTTTGTTTTCAAATCTCTTGATATTCACTGATTTAAAATCCGCTGTGGTGGTGTGCAGAGGCAAAACTATGAAAATAACTTCTTACTTGAACAAATTATGGCCCTAAGTGAATCCACAGACATGAAGCACACTTCATGAACTATGGACTAATCCTCAAGACATCTGTATCATGCCAAAGTTAAATAAAAGCATTTGCTATAAATAGTCACCATTCTATAGAACATGCCTGTCCCTCTCACGCACTGAAATATTTGTCGTGCTTCTACAGAATTAAGAAAACTGAAAACAGCTTTAGTGCTTTTTGGAATATTTGATGGTGCATTGAGAAACTCTAGAACCTGTTTAAATCCTTGAGCCAGCGTGGAGAATGTTTCTGAGGGAGTGGATAATTTCCTGTTACTGTGTCTCCATCCCCAACAGCTGCTGTTGAAGTGCCCTAGAGTTACACAATGGACACACCAAAGTGTTCAATAAGCAATTACAGCACTGTGATAGTGCTGGACAGTTTCCTGACATGTGTGAATGTGAGACTAGCCCTCTAGGTGTTTTTTTCTGGAAAGGCAAACATAAGAAAATGCTTTTAGTCTTCTTGGCTAGAATATATTAGTAGAATTGACAGATTTAGCTATGGAGCAGAAAAGTGGCCCTTGGCTAAACTCTTCATACAGTAAATAAATCAATCAATTTGGGGTCTACAGCCGGGCTAAACCCCCACACACAGCCAGGCACAGTCAAATTCAACTCGTCACACATGCTCTGACTAGACTGTTGACATAATCCTGTTATTATGTTTGTTTTTGGAAATGGGATAACAATAAAAACAGATACACAATTTGCAGACTAACATGGCACAACAGGGGCTGAAACCATAAGGAAGACAAATGTAAAAAGATACCAAATTAAAAAGTCAGAAAAAAGTGAAGGAGCAAAAAAAAAAAAAAAAAAATCATACAGAAGATATTTCTTTTCATTTCTTTTTTTTCTCTCTCCAGGAAAAGGGACCAATAAATAGGGCCAAGCAAACAAGGTTGTAAGTGTCTTTAGGGCAGAGCATGTATGAGTGAAGTGGTGGTGGCGGTGGTGGGGGCAGATGTGATGACCAAACAGCAGAGTCGAGTTCCACTCAGAGAGCTCACACTAATCTGACTCGACATGCTGAACCCAGTCTATTTTTATTCCTTACAAATCACTCCTTTTGCTCAGCACTCGTTCGTACCACTTTTTCCCCTTAGTTTGTTTTTATTTCTCTTCTCTGCTTTACATCTATGGTCAGTGCATAGTGATAAATGTCATGCAAATGTTCACATTATCAAATGCACACAGGATACGTTCTCTTTTTATTGGCTCACCTGTTCACTGATTTGGAATATGGTGGTTGATATATTGTACAATGCTGGGTGTGTAATGCTACAAGATATGTGTTTTTAATTGCACATTCAAAATGTATTGTGATTATGTAACAAACCATTTTAAATCTCAACTGCATCCGACAAATACTGAAGTTCCTGAAAGAAAAGATTTTTAAAAAGCATGTTTTTAAGCTTCAGTTACTGAATAAAACCTTTGGGTCAACCACAGTCAAACAGCCAAAAGCTTTACATTATTAAAAAATAGGTCTGTTGTATGCTAACTTTTATGACTTTTGTTAGACTGCTAGCCTTTTTGTGCAACATGCTGCACAAAACCTGTCCCACAAGCTTGGAACATAATTTAATCCTTCTGCATTGGATACATAAAAGTTATAAATATTTAAGTATGGTAATGTAATGTTTATATCTGCTGTTGCATCACTGAAGTTATGCACTGTTACAGACACTGTACAAGTTTTCGGACAAAGTTGACAACTTCCCACATAACATGTTGACATCGAGAAAAGTTATTACAGTCAAGTACTTATCATACTGTAAACACAGACTCTGTTCACAGGAGCCCGACACACACACACACACACACACACACACACACACACACACACACACACACAAACACTGGGACACTCAGCTGATGTACTTGTGGGTTTTTTCATTTATCATATTCTAACACTGCTCATACATGGGTTATCAGCCAGTTTGGCTCGCTCCTGCCTTCGCTGCTGAGTCCAGCCTCCTTCTTCCTCCTCCCAGCACGCTATTGCACATATATACAGATGACATAATTGAAACACGTCAGCCAGCTGTGCCGGCCAGCCGCCCCTGACACCACCCCCTGAACCCCCTGCACCACCCCTCCCCTGCAGCTGAGCTACAAACCACACCCTAGTCATATATATATATATATATATATATATATATATATATATAATATATATATATATATATATATATATATATATATATATATATATATATATATATATATATAATTTTTTTTTTCATTTATCATTTACTTGTCACAACAATAGCAGTAAAGCTTTTTGTTTTTATGTCTTTTTTGGACATAAAAACTGAAAAAGCATTAAACATGTAACATTTAAAAACTGTTATTAGAGGAAATGCAAATGTGTTACATCATAATTTGGAGGGTCTTTGCATTCAAATAAACAACAATTTATAATTTGTAATTACATCCAAAACCTGTGTGAATGCCATCCCTGGGACCAGCTTGATATCATCAACACCAACTCATATTATTATTTACTGTAAAATTATATTGTGTCACACAGGCAAAGCCAGTTTTGCCATTTGATTTGGGCTGAGTCGTTCATCTGGGGGAATATTATTCTTGAAACTGGCTTGCAGAGACTCGATGGACAGGAGACACAGTGATGCTTTTTTTTTTAACCAACCAAAGATTCTGCAGGTTCAATTCTGATTTGTCATCACATTTTCTCATAAAGTGAAAATTAATTAGCTCCATTGTCATTTCCATATGTTTAAACCATATATGTTCACTCTTGCCCAGAGTGAAGTGTTTTCAGAGTAGAGCCTATTATAAAGCTCTGCTTCAACAGTAAAGTTCCCCAATAAAATATCTGGCTTTTTTTTTTTTTTTTGGCTGATACTGATCAATTACACAGCCAGGTCCCATACAAATGATTAGGATAGGTTCAGTACAGCCCTACTTTTACAGTTACAGTATTATTCTGGCTTCTTTGTTTACTTCCTTATTCACAAAGGGTTGCCACAGTGGAGCAATCTGCATATTTAATTTGACACAGATTTTTACAAAGGCACCGACATTCCTGACACAACTCTCCCAGGGATTTATGTCTTTTCCCAGACTCAAACATGAGATCTTTCACGTTAGGCAAACGTGTTAACCAGTGCACTACAGAGCCACTGATAACAGTACCATTCTAATAATATTATATTGTTATATAATATTAGGACATGATAATCTCTCTTTCTTGCTCTGTTCTTTGTCATCCAGACACAACTCCAAGAGACTACTACAAGAGCTACCCAATGGTAGATTACACCCACCGCCAGTCTCCTCCCAACTTCCAGCCAATCAACTTCCATCCCAAGGACAAGCCCTTCCTTCCACCACCGGATGTCCATGCACCATTGGCCATCACTATCAATGCCTCCCAGATCCCCAAACCTAAGATCTCCAAGACCAACACCCACCCACTCACCTCGAGCTCAGCCTTCAAAGCTTGGGACCCAAGTAAGAGCCACATTCAGCACCCGGCAGTCTCCCACATGGGCCTTGGTGGGCAGCCGCATCACCCAATCCAACAGCAGCAGCACCAGACACTGCACCAGCAGAACAGCCGGCGCCAGGCCTACTCCAACAAGAGGCAGTTCAGCATTGAAACGCTGCCCGAGCTCTTCTCACAGCCACTGGGCTATGGCCACTCACCGCATATGCACCCCAAACACAAGGGACTGGCCACTAACAGCAAAACAGAGGTCACTGTGTGAACATGGGGTGGAATTGGTGAACAGACAGAAGACAAAAAAGTGCAGTTGAGGGGAAATGTTCTAATATCTTTTATATCCTCAGTTATAATGGTGTGCTGGAGCAAGCAAATATCGTATCTGGAATTTTTTTAACTCTGCATTTTCCTCATCATTGTTACCAACAATAACAATAATGTGAGTGATATTTGTGTACTTTTGCAACCACTGGATCAAAACAGATAAGCTGCAGATAAGCTGTGAAGGTGGTGGATTGGCCTGTATTTGCTGTGACTCTTTGAACCTGGCAGCTCTTCTAAATAATTGAGTGGCAGTTGGCACAGCCCTCTCCTCCATCTCCTCTCAAGCCCCTTGTACCTCAGTGACATTTTGAACTGATATAGTGTGCCCCTCCACCATGTACAAATGTTCATATTCTACTCATACATTCTCTTTACCTCCAAAACTAGCCCAGACTCTGACACTGTCAGGAAAGGAGGGTAGAGGAGTGTTTCCCCTAAGACTCTGGCTTCCCATCAGTCGACACAATGCCATTGTGTTGTCAGCTCTCATTGCCCTCCAGCCCTCCGAAGAATGAGATATCAGCATGGCAATTCATACTAGAGAGGAGGGTAGGGTAGTGTGGGAGGGGTTCATCTCATTCCAGGGGCAAGTGAGATGAGAAAGATGGGAAAATCCAAACCATACACACACATACACACATTACACACTTGTCAAAAAGTACAGAAGGTTCCCAGTAGTGTCAAGAGACCACAGGAAACCCCACCTCCATCTAAAAAACTGGGCAAATGAAAAAGCCAGCCCTTTGGTTATTTGTGGCAGCATGTTGGAAGGCAAATTTCAGTCACAGTCTCTTGTGACGCAGTGGATCCTTTAACCTCTACATGAAACCCAGGATGTGTTACAATACCTAGAAAAGGGGCAAAGGGATCGTCCAGAAATGTCACTGCAAAGTCAGTACATTCTCTGTTTCTATTTCACAAATGAGATAATTCAGCTAGTGATCCACTTTTTTTTTGGCTCCATGAATGTTCAAAGACATATTTTTATTATTAAACACTGATTAGCATCATAGAGCATTCCCAAATGTTCTGTGCATTCGGGATCAACTTTTCCCAGCTGTTTGATGCATGTGGTTGTTTCTGCAATACCAACAGAATCTAAAGGACTGGAACCACTTGACCATGCACTGCAATTTACTTCGCTCCCTCTTAGTGAAGTGTCCTAGCACTACAAGTTAATGACTGTTTCCACATATACACAGAGCAGTGTACGTCAGTGGATTTCTAGGATCTAACACATCAAACTGTTGAATACTGATACAAAATATCAGCCAGGATTCAATTTCATCCAAATCAAAGGGGTAAAAATGGAAATTTAGGCCCGTTGCTATTCATAGTTGTTAATGTAAACAGACTGCAGTGGTCATTCTACATTACAAATATTATATAAATATTTATTGTAACATTAATGATGAATCATAGATATATATACAATTTAATAACCAGCGGGCTGCTTCATAAAGTGTCTCATGGCATGATGATGTTCACCCAAAATTCATCTTCTGTGCTATTTTCTAGACTTTAAGCATTTTTATAGTTTATTTCAATAACTTGATCAATAATCAGTGGCTGCTCATTTGCACTGGGAAGATTAAAAATTAGAAGATGTAGTGTAACGAACATAGAATGTGCACAAACTAAATGTCAACAAGCATGTGCAGGGTGAACACCGCCATAAGGTTGCCATTCGCTGCTCAAACTGTCAAATGTACAAATATATATACAATTGTGGGATCTGTATAAAATATTTGTATATGCTATATAGATGCTGGCACTCGGTGCCCTAGGCACAATTCAAACTTCCATCAAGATTGGTCCACTCATGTAGGAGGAGATAGGGAACTACAGTCATTTTAGTATGATTTATAGGTTGCATCTTCTTAGCTAGTTTGTTAGCCACAGGTAGAGGCATTGAAAAAATAATTAATTTAAAAAAAACAAAACAAATGTTAATCAACAGTTTTCCCCTGTGTATATTTAGCCATTATTAACTCAGATTTTCCATTTTGGTTTCTCTTCAAAAAACATTTAATTTATCAAGTTTTTCATCAAATCTTTACAGTATTGTTGACTAGTAAAAAATTTGCATGACATTTACAGGCACAATTGCTAAATACAGGGAAATAATGGAAATACGCCATCCTTAAAAGGTACCATCCAAAAAAGTCACCTGTGGAAGCTGAGTGTAATTTCTTTTCCAGAGGAGCAAATAGGAATATTGTAATCTGTTTTTAAATGAGAAACCCTTAAGTTGTTTGTCAAAAAAAACGGATTTTGATGGTTTTAGTGTAAAACTGCAATAATGCTTTTAGCCTCCAGAATCGTTTACCTCCACACCGTTTATTTTCAATCCCTCCTCCACAGCGTAGACCAGTCCAAAAGCCAGCCTGACTCACTGATTGAATTCACCTTTATTTGTTATCACTGGGACACCAGCTATTCCGCAGTGCATATGCCTGGCACATGCTACAGCGCATCAGGCAGGTAGTGGAACCTCATCAAACAGCACCGCTTAACGGAGCCGCACGTTATTTGGCACTTTTTCTCTCTTTAGCTCCCTTTCTGTCTTTCCATCTAGCTCTCTTTTCTCATTCTGTATCTGCCTTGCTTTCTCTTACTCGCAGCATCCTAGCAGACTTTCTTCCACTGAACGACCTCCCTCTGCGTATGCATATCCAGGAAGGGTTGAGCTGTGGGTACCAAGCACTCTGTCTGGTGTTTGGTACCCAGTGCTCCAAGCTTTTGCAAACCATGATAGCCTCACTGGGTCTTCTTAGTGTGTTTGAGTGTGTACAGGGAGAAAACTAAAATTAATGACAGGGCCAGTCAAAGCATGGCAGGCTCCAGATTTACTTCCTGCTACACCACACCACACAAGCACCCACACAAACATGATTACATTCATACACATACAAAAATTAAACCTTACACGTAGACAAGCTAGCATCCACAAACACAAGCTTTGACATCAATGACCAAATGCTTTGCAATATAATATTCATATCTGGAGATTTGCTGGTGCCAAGCTTAAAGAAGTGAAGTGGATTTTATGTGAGAGAGATTTAAATTTTTGAGAAGTTTTTTTATTTTTTTTTTACTTGCCAGCAGAAATGTGAGTCAGCCAAATTCCCCAATTTGCATCTCAATTTTATGGAGCTATAAATGTACACAAGCAAATAAAATGAGCGGCAGAGTAAAACTTTAACGAGAGAGAATAAAGCAGCAGCAGTAAAATTCTCGCTTGTAATGCTGCAGTGGCTTCTCCACTTTACCTCTCCAAGATGTGAAAAACCTGTTAGGCAAGCTGTTGGAGTGGTGCTAGGGGCTGCTGGCATGCTTTTGTAATAGGGGATAAGCAGAGAATGGGGATCATGAATACAAAAGCATCAATGGGATATGCACGCTGTGAATATGCATCAAACACATCTGTGCTTATGCTGTCGCCAGCACTGCGCAGTATTCAGTGTACCACAATGCTGCGGTTTCTCTTTCGTGGCTTCACCATCTCTTTGACTTTTATTCCCTTGAGGTGCCACATTTTTAGTGGGTCACTTCATATGAAAAGCTTTCTGGCCTCTAAAATCCTTACCAAACTGTTCAGTTAGGTCTCTCCTTAATCAACTGGAATGCATTAGAGGTCGAGAACAAATGAGGAATGACAGCAAGTAAACAAGCAATATGCATCAGTCAAGCAATAAGCGCTAAACCACCCTCACCCTATCCTTATCTCTTTCTTTCTGTTTGCCTATTTGGAGTCCTCCTCAGAGTTTAAGGATAGGTGGTAATGATGGCACGGGTGTTAAAAACAACAGAGAGAAGAGCAAAAGAATGAGCTGTGCAGAGGGCTTGAGAAAAAATGAAGGAGATGAGATGAGAAAAGAGAAATGGGGCTGCACTGACACAGCCTATATCGCAACGGTTGTTTTTCACTCTGACTTGTCTGGGTGGTCAAAAAAACATTCATTCTGGGTCTTATCTCTGTGCATTCAAACAACAAGCTATCAAAAGTGTTTTGTGACTGTAGCTGGAAGGCAAAGGTGGTCTTTACTCCGATTTGCACAACTACAAAATCAGGAATGGGACCCTGTACTCACTGGCTGACCTCAGAGGGTGTAATGCTTGTGCTAACAAACAGCATGGAGGTTGAACAGAATGCAGCACAGGCTCCAGGATTTGCAATTAAGGAGAGGAGTTAGTCTGCCAGGACAAACTAAACCTGAGGACAGGCTCCTAGAAAAGAGAAAGAGACTTGCAACTTGGAAGCTTTGCAGAGATTTTCTTGATGCTGTCATGCCTTGCATTGACTGGCTGACAGAAAGCACTGTGAATGGCTGCTTCCTGAATAGTTCATTTTGGGAGATCCACATCACAACTGCAAGCTCGCTGATGTACTGGAAAACAGTGACACCTTTCAGTGTTAATTTCCCGATGGACACCAAGCACTGAAGGATTTTCTTTTTTTCATCAATGCTGGATGGACTTTAATGACTACCTTCAAGCAAAAGACTTAACTAGACTGAAAAATCCTCTGATGAGCCACAGTTTTGCCTCTGTTGTGGACAACAGAAATAGTTGAACACACACACACACACACACACACACACACACACACACACACACACACACACACACACACACACACACAGACACACACACACACACACACACACACACACACACACACGCACCTGAAACAAGACACAAGAGCCACAGAGGTATAACACTAATTATATCCTAAATACAAAGTCTACAACTTTGTGGTATGAAGCAGGACCAAAACCCATGAATCAGGAGAAACTGAGTACACCTAACTAATGCTTAAACATCCAAAACAGTGAGAATGCTGGGACTGCTTTGGATCATCAGATTAGAGTGAATTTACTCAATCTCTCCTGATTACGACAGACTGTGGCATTGCTCGCTCAAGTCAGAGCTAACTGACTGTTGTTTATAAGACTTCCTCTCTATAAAAGAAACATTGCAAGTATTCTACTACAGGTTATCTGAATGCAACCTGGTAGACATACTTGGGCTCCATGATCCCGAGCAATATATAGATTATGTTGTATGGTTCAATTGTTTCTTTGTTTTCTGTCAGTTTTTGTACGGTGTTTTTCAATGATTGACCAACAGAAAAATTTTAAAGTGCTTCCAGATTTCATGGCCGCACACCCTCCTCCCCCTCGCAATCACCGAGCATATGCCATACAATGTAACATCAAGTAGTTGAATTACATTATATGCCATGTGTTTGAAGCTTGTATGGTATACATGCACTCATGTATTTAATGTTAAATGATATTGCATTGTATCCAAGTGCTTTGCCAACACATTAGCTGAAAGTGAAAGGAAGATTCAGTGGTTTCTTGTACAGCTTTTGCATCTGCAAAAAAAAACCCCAAATAAATAAAAAAAGAAAACAAAACAAAAAGAAAAAGAAAAAAAAGTAATGCATTGTCTCATAATAATTTGTAATAAGCAGCAATAGGCTGCCTTGGATTGCTATGTATTACTTGTGTTTATATGTATCCTATACCATTTGTCTGCTGTGAAATTTGTTGACTACTCAGCTTACACAAGGGCTTTTTATAGATATATAAAAGCAGACCGGGCAATCTGACGTCACTCTCTGTAACTTGAGACAAATTCCTCCAGATTTTTGTTTTTAATGTTTTTTTTGTTTTTTAGGGATGAAGGGATGTGAACATAATTTTCATGCATACAAAATGCTATATAATAAAGTTTTGATTGCCGAACTAAAATGTCTATAGGCACTCATAATACATTGGCCCATGTGTCTTGTTTGAATAAATCTTTCAAGAAATATAGTGTTTGTTAATCGTCCCTGTGTGTACTGGCTGTTTCTTTCCAGGAGTGCTGTTGCTTTAAGGAAGCAGTTTAGTTCACACCTTTCACCACATTAATAAAGAAGGTGTTTCGTGCACAAAAGATATACAGTCACAGTAAAGAGACAGTACACCCTCTTTTAATTGCAAAGTTTTACAAATCAGGACCTCATGAAAATCATCTGGACCTGACCAGGTCTTGAAATTAGGTAAATACAACCTCAGATGAACTACAACACATGATATGTTACACGGTATCTTTATTTAGTTACCAAAAAGGGATGCAGAAGCAGTGTATAGCCCATGATTCGTTAGCTTGTAGAAACACCTTTAACAGCAATAACTTGATTGTTTTCTCGATGACTTTATCAGTCTCTGACACCAATGTGGAGGAATTTTGGAAGTGTTTGTCCATATATGCTGTGTTTGGTTTTTCTCCAGACATGGTGCTGTGCATTATTTCCACTTTGGTCTTGTCTGTCCAAAGCACATTGTTCCAGAAGTCTTGTGGTTTGTTCAGATGCAGCTTTACAAACCTAAACTGTGCAGTCACGTTCTTTTTAGACAGAAGAGGCTTTCTCCTGCAGCCCTTCCAAACTATCCCTACTTGTTCATTGTTTTTCTAATTGGTCTGTAATGATCTCTAACATTTAACATACCTGAATGCTCCACGCCTGCAAACTGCAAACACTATTTATTTCATAGAGGTATTTGCTGATGATCAGTCAGTCAAATAGATTTCATTAGCAGCACCTGGCTGCTGCTTACCATCTTTAATTCCTATTGAAGCATAAAGGTCATTCTTAGTTTTTCACAAGCTGTTTCTGTATTTTGGGTTAATATTTGTTAAATAAATGACAGAGTGCATGGGTCGTTGTTCATTTGAGGTTGTATTTACCTAATTTTAAGACCCGCTAAGGACCAGATGATTTTTATTCTGTTCTGATACGTAAAAGCCTTAGAACTGAAAGAGGGAGTACTTTTTCTAGCCGTGACTGTGCACTCCACATGAGGACAGTACCTCATAAAGAGTATATACTGTAAATAGCTCAGCAGTGATTTAGCTTAATTTGGTATAAAGACTTGAAAAAGTCTGTTTCTACACAAAAGTTCGAAAAGCTAATGTCTACCAGCACCCCTTAAGCTTGCTTATTAACAGTTATTGTCTTCTTTTGCATGCAACAAAATAAAACCTCATTTTTTAGATGTCTTTTGTTACTGCTGTATGATAAAGAGTATAGGAAAGCCATCGTAATGTCTTCCCATATTGTGGCCTTGAGTCCAACATTTTGCCTGTCATGATCTTGGGCTTTTGAAACCTGATGTAATAAGCAGGGGTTGAACCCAACACTGTATATTAATCAGGCAGACTTTGGTGACCTACCAGGGTAGCCACACAATTGAAGGGAATTTAATCCCAAGTTTTACTCTAATTGTGACCATGATTTACAAAATCAACCCCAGCAATTAAGAACACAAATTTATTAGGAATGTGTTTATTTAAGTCACAAATCAAGTGAGCAGTAGGGTCATATTTAAAATCTGACTTTTTTGTCATCAGTAAGAATGAAGATTTAAGATACTTCAACATTTTTCACAACAAGAGGCTACATCCATGCTCCAGCACACATCCAGCACACAAAGATCATGTAAGTTTTCCTTGAGGTTTGGTTGGAATAGGGCAGGCACTTTCAACAATTACTATTATAATCTACCACTATCTAACTAAGACCAAGCACAACAATGATCCGTAGAATATAGAGTGTGCCAAAGACAAAAAGCTGGGAAGCAGTCAGTGATGTGATCTCCTTAGGTAGCATGTCAATAGATAATTTTTGTTGCTTTGGTTATTAAAATAGCTTGTGCAGCTAGCTGCTTTCAAGTACCTGACACGTGATTGATGAGCCATTTCATTAGCATCACACCTAAAACAGGTCTGTAGCTGTGACCTTACTGCCCAGTTTAAGGTGGGAAAGATGGATTGTCTTGTGATTGTCATCTTGCAAATCTTGAGAAAACCGAGCTGCCTTGAAAGATCAGTAAACATCAGTTTATGAAGAATTCTTACAGCTGAGCTCAAACTGACCAACATCAGACAATTTGTGTATACCTTACTGTAACCATCCATCCATTTTCTTAACCACTTATCCAGTTTAGTTCATAAGGTGGGTTAGAGGCTATCCACCTGTGATAGGACAAGAGGTGGGATACACCCTTGACAGGTTGACAGTCTGCACTCTATTGCGACTACTGCAACCAATCTATCTAAAAACTGAACAAGGTCAGGCTTAGTGTAGCTTGTCAAAAAGCATCCTGGGATTTAAAAAAAAAAAACTAAGTCACTTAAATGAGAAGGGAGGGGAAAATGGGTTCAACACCAGGGTAAATTATAGCACTTCATCACAACATAACCCTTATAAGCACTGACTGTCATAAACTGATGATAAAAATAAGTACAGGATTACACAAGAATAAAGGTTTCCCCCAAAATTTCCTGCTTAATTAGTTTTGACAACAACACTCATGGCAGATCTAGCAAGGAAGCTGCCAAAAGAGCTGCTTCAAGCTTTCATATGACCCAGTTTAGAGTTCCCAAGCATGATTCCCAGCAGAATATTCTCTCAGGTTTATTGGTAAATGACACACATCCAAACCCCAAATACAGAAAGTCCGAAAATCTAACAAAAATACGTGCCAAAAGGAAAGAATGTAAAAAATCTTTACCTCATCCTCTCACATATCTGTATTATAGCTAGCTCATGGAAGGGAAAATAACTGTTTCTCTACCTCTCTTCTCTGTTTTCTTTGTCATACACAGCCTAAAGTCTGGGTCTCCCAAAGAAGCGTGTTGCCATTTAATTTGTTCTGACATCATCTGGGACCTGACTATGTTTGCCGCAGGTTGTGACCGAGCTGGCAGCGCTGTGTTTTAAGTGTGCGATGTCATCTGACGTCACATGAAACCTTTTGCATTGGCTCATTTTCTAAAGACTGTCAAAAGTGCGTCTGTCACAGGCGTGTTTTCATGCAAACGGTTACAGAGTAAGTTTTGTTCATGAAAGAGTTGTGGAAATATTCCAGGAAAGGCAAAATGGTGCATCACTAATTAAGAGTTTACCTTCTCTTTAATTTATGGATTTAAATTAGGCCGACTACTGAGGAGTCTGAGTCCATGCCTTTTGAGGAACCTGCCCACTGCTTTTAAACTACCACCCTGTAAATGCTTTGTACCTACATTTTTATTAAATGTGTAAAACACCAACAAGACACAACAACGATTTTTTTTTCTTTTTTTTTTATAAGCAATCTAGTTCCTGGAATTCACTTTCATCATCTATTGGTCCTGCTAATGATTATTAATTATGTGTGTAAGAAAGAGAGAGAGCGAGACAAAGGGAAAGATAGAAACACCTGTGAGAACAGGTGATATGTCCATGAATTTAAATAGATATATTAATAAACAAAAGTGTGCAAAAACAGAAAATAATCCATATGTGCAAAAGTAATCCAAAGTAATAATTTAGTAGGAATAACTTGAGGAAAAGAAACATTAGGAAAAGAGCAAATATTTAGTTTCCCTGGGCAGGACTGCGTGTGTGTGTGTGTGTGTGTGTGTGTGTGTGTGTGTGTGTGTGTGTGTGTGTGTGTGTGTGTGTGTGTGTGTGTGTGCTCTAATAGGAAAGGTCAAAACCTTGTGCACTTCACATCTGCCACCCACCCACTACCCCTGTTGCCTCAGCATCTCTTCCTGCTCCCTGAGCTGGTGGACCAAAGGTAATGTAAAGGTAAATACAAATACCCTGAAACGAGTTCTTTTCACTGTTGCTGCTTGAATTTTGGTTTGATTGTTTGTAAGTATAATACATTTGGTGTACAGGGCATTATAAATGTGTCTATAACCTTCGTTTATTTTTACATCAAGCAATGTCTTGAAATCCGAAAGACGGAAACCAGAAACGTTGACAGTTTCACACAGTTTGGCTCCTCAGTGGGCAGCATAAAGAGGCAGGTGAGGATGAGCCAGTCGTGTTGATAGACAATCACTGTAATAAAATTGTGGACTTTGAAGGAACCAGAGGTACAAACTAACATATTATATACATTTGATGTTGACATGAACATCTTCAGCTGCATTAAATACAGGGTTCTTAAATTATCTCTTCTAGGAATTTTATCTTTGAAATGGGTCCTTTATGCTGACATCCTTAAATGTGTGAGCCTTTTGCTCCTTATAATGTATTTTTTACATTCAAAGCAATTGCTTTGTGTTGCTAACAGACACTAATGCGATAATATCCATACAATATGGGATCTGTTTTCTGGAAGTAGCATGCCAGGAAAATGAATGTCATGCCAGAGGAACAGTTCCAGAGGCTACGAGGGAGTAAGAGTAGGAGAGAAAGGTCGCTTGGATGTAGAATTAGAGCCGCAAGTGCTGAGCTGTGGCCTTTAACAGTGGATCAATCACTCACAGCATGGTACATTATTTCATTATTATATAATGGATGAAAAGGATCTCATTACTGTTATAGTATACTGAATCCCCTCGGCACTGTTATTCGTTTTCACCAGCAGCATTATGCTTTTGGCTTGTCTGTACTTCTGCCTGTCCTCTCCTTTATGTCAGGAACACCTGAAGGGAAATTCCTCAAATCTGGCACAGAAGTTCACCTGGACTCATCAATTAACTGATTAGATTTTCATGATCAAAGGTCAAAGTCACTGTGACCTCACAATATATGTTTTTGGCCATGATTCAAGAATTGCTGGTTATTAGAAAATTTCATGACATTTATTTTATCCAAAAGGTCAAAGTGTGACATATTAAGTTCTACAAAAACAATTTTCTGGGTATTATTACACAGCAAAACTCACACAGGCACTGAAGGTGAGATTAGAACCACAGATCATACGTGACAGTATTGAACTGGTGGCAGTGGCATTGATTCCTGGGCCTTCAAAGGCTTCACTACATATAAGCATCTGGACGATGAGTTATGTGAACTGCAGCTTTACTGGCTGGTGAGGTCAAACAAGTGTGAGGTGATAATTCTAGTTTGAATCATGGTTAGTGTGGTCAACATTTAAATGCAAACAACACCACAGCAATCAAAGGTTAACATCACAAGCACTGTGAAATTTTAAGTTCATTATTTTGGCTACGTTTAAATTTGCCATCATGCTTCATTACTGCAACACATCTGTGCATTTAACAGATGTGGTGATATATTTTTGCATACGTTTACAACCAACATTTTTAAATGAAAAAAGTGTATTCCAGGACAACTATTTAAAAGCAGTGGAGATTAATACTATTATGCAATCTATGCAAGCTGCCTTTCGCTGTTGGTGGTACCTCTGAGACATGACTTCACACATATTCAGTAGCCTATATGCATGCTGTCATACATTAATCAAAACATTTCACACATACTGCAGCTCTGTCACATTCAGCAGGCACATTAGATTCAACCTTGGTTATCAGGCTGCCTGATGTTTCTGGGATGAATCTTTTTTGGCCCAATTGTCATTGTGACAGTGAACAATTACTCACAACACGAGCTAACAAAGGTTCAATTAGCAATTAGCATGGGCTAGCTTTGTTATAATAAAACAGAGTGATTTCAATTTCCCCTTAATTTTGATGCCAAACTGCACAAGCAGAGGTGGCAAAAGTACCAACATTCTGTACTTAAGTAGAAGTACAAATACTTGTGTTAAAAAATACTTTCAATAAATACTGTTAAAAGTTGAAGTACTGATTCAACTTCTTTACTCCAGTAAAAGTGAAAAGTACAGGCTCTGAAATGTACTCAGAGTAAGAAAGTAAAAGTAGCTCTTTGGAGGGCATTTATTTTTGTGCAATGCTAACTGAACCCATGCTATATTAATGTAATAACAAAATTATGTTAGCACACGAGAATACAAATGTTATTCCAATCTAAATTTTAATTCTAATGAATGCACTCAGCTTGAAACTGTTATGCAGGACACAAGCTGTGAAAGGGAATTTAAACACAGCTCTATTTTCTGTTAAATTAAAGAAGGTGGCTGTACTTCCACACCTAAACACAAACATTTGTATAATCAGGGGTTAAAGTGGGATTCAGCAGGTGGAGGAACTCTAAGGTTAGCAGTAATGGCTTTGTGTGTAGAAAAGAATTAAAACTTTCTTTTGTGAGCTCCAGTAGATTTACTTTGCTTACAGCCTGAGATCAGGTGACCTGTGCTGCTGCTCTTTGTGAATGAACTGAATTCAACAAGATGTAAGCAGATGTTTGACAAGCTATATTGGCTGATTTCCATCTCCTACACTGACAGTATACTGCTTATACTGTCTTTATGCTACACATTATACGCTGGTATAAATGTTGAATTGAGTGAATGAATCTAAGCATCATCAGCTTAAATTCAAACTTATCTCTGCTACACTTGATGTAACTTTATTCTGACCATGAACACTACAGCCACTGTGCACCAGTCCAACACAGAGCTTTACTGTAAATTCACCACAGTCCTGCAAACTAACCTGTTTACATGTAAGCTTTAAATTTCCAGTTTATCAGATGTCACTGAGCAGTCCTTACCTTTAAATCTAACCACTCTTCTTCCTCTCCTGTCCTCTTTCTTACATCTTTCTCCATCCCTGAGTAAACGTCTCTCCCTGTGTGATGCTGTCATGTCAACATGGACCAAAATCTCTGAGGACTGTTTCCAGCACCTTGTTGAATCTATGCCATGAAGAATTAAAGCAGTTCTAAGGCAACAAGGGATCCCACCTGTTACTAGCAAGGTATAATTAACAAAGCGTCTGGTGAGTGTATATTTTTAGCATACCTAGGATCTTTTGCATATTCCTTCACTGAACAGCCTTATTTAACCAAATCTGGCTGAAATTCAACATCAGGGTTGACAGTTCCTTTTATTAGGTCTTTAAAAACCCAGAGGAAAGTTATTTTTAAGTTTTTAAACAGTCTTTGTACTACAGATAAAAGAAAAAAAACCAATAAAGATGCAACACCACTCGTTCCTAGATAGTTACTTGGATCCAGGGCTCACTATATTTAACTGACATACTGTAACTAATTGCTTCAACACTGGGTTATGTCCTTACATCCTCAAATCCAGTTAAGAATGTCTGATTCAATTTATTTTCAACCTGAAGCACCCTCTGAACATCTTTTAAATGAACAACTTAATTAATTTTGACAGTGATAATATGATTGGCCATTTATCCTTGGAAAAAAAGGACATAATGTAGATTAAACCCTTCATTATTTTCAACCTGGAGAAATATGTTACAGTGCATAAAGAGGATTAAAGGGACTACGAGAAAAACAAGATTATTACAACATATGATGGGCAATACTCTAACAAGATTGTGTAGTTGTAATGTTGCCTGTGTGTACACACCAACATTCAAACAGCTAAAGCTGTCCTTTATGCACAAGGCCAAAGGAAATGGAGCAAAAATAAGCATATCAAATGTGCAAGTAGCACAGGTTTATTGTACATGCACACAAACAATCAATTTCTGCACCAAACAGCCCAGCCGAGAGGTACAGCAGGATGTAAATAAGTTACTGGGGGACAGCAGTCTTATAAAAAGAAAGGACATTTTAACAGAGCACTCTACACACAGGTGCTTTCCTTCTGCTATTCCAAGAGGCTTGAAAGACTTTGTCATATTTTAATTAAATTAAGTGTTGCTAACTCTTGTGTGGTGTTTGAATGTGTTGAACTCTTTGGTTAGTAAGCAAAAATGGCATCATGAATAAATACAGATAGACTATCCAAGCTGTCATAGGGCAAGAGGCAGGGAACACCCTGTACAGGGCGCCAGCTTGTCGCAGGGCTAACACAGAGAGACAACCATTCACACCCATGGGCAATTTCATTTTTTCCTTACAAACATGGCATTTGTCAAAAAAGAATCTGAGTTTCAATTAATAAATATGGCAGAATACAAAAGAAAATCTTCTTATAACTGTCTGAATATGGCAATATAATAGTAATTCTATACAGCTGTTAACACAAATAATAATTCACTTACACTATAAGCCCTCAGTGGATGCCTGTCATCTAGTTATATTGGTACTAAATAACAATAAACATTAGAAATATTACAAAATTCAACTGTCATATTGCAAAGCCTAAACTCAAGGCTTTGAATTAGTCTTAGAAACTGGAAACAGCTGACTAAATATGAAATATAGTGTGTGTGTGTGTGTGTGTGTGTGTGTGTGTGTGTGTGTGTGTGTGTGTGTGTGTGTGTGTGTGTGTGTGTGTGTGTGTGTGTGTGTGTGTGTGTGTGTGTGCTGGCAGGGCAGTGGGCATCATCTCCAGCTGTCATAGTTGTCACAGTTCATTTGTGTGTCTCAAGGGTTTGGACCAAATCCATCACAGAGAGCAAAAAGCCAAATGCCACAAACCATGTCCACAATAATTCTTTCTCTCTCTCTCTCTCTCACACACTCTCGCTCTCCCACCTCTCCTACTCTTTCTTTCTGTCTCTTTTGCCCATGGCAGTCATCCTGGGGCTCAGTACCAGTGTATAAATGTTCTTATTCAGGTCAGAGGATGCTGGAATATTACATTACCATTACTTATTCAGCCACACTGCTAATACTAACGCAGGGACTCAGCACTCCAACAGCAAAAGTGAACCTGTGCAGTCACCCTTTTTCCACAGCAAACATTCTGAGTGGTCACGGTTGGGGAAAGCACAGGTGCTATAAATGTTCTGCCCAATTCAAATGTCCCAGTAAGCCCCTGCAACAGTGAGCAAGCATGCACGGTGAAAACGAAACGATCATTAATTTTTATCATTGAAAGCTTTGCTTTTCCTGATGTGACGTGTCAATTTGTTTTCTGTGAAAAAGGACAATGATTTAAGGTTTAGTTATAGACTTTGTTGGGCATATTTGTAATGAAATGTGCATTACACTTGCTACTGAGCACTCCAAAGATAGCTAGGTTAGCATCAAGCAACCTTAACTAGCTCAATAAAGTGGATAATAGCTTTTAAAGCTGAACCAATGAATGGTGTTAGACTGCATTATTTATGTATCATTCAGCTTATTTGTTTAGCTTTACAATCCACAGCAACACTGTTTAGGCTTAATTTTCCTAATTTCATCAACATTTTTTCCAGATATAGCATGCAAAAAAAAAGAAAAAAGTTTGCAATCATCTAAGAACATCTGAAGACCAACGTGTCCGGGACTTAGAGGCAGAGCTGCTTCCCCAGGTTGCCGCTGGCTCTGTGCTGTTACCTGCTCATTCACACTTCGTGTCCATGCAAGGTCTGTGTGTGTGCATGAGCGTGTGACTGGTATATATGTGTGTGCACGTGTACAGCTGGGCCTGGGTCTGTGGCTTACTGAGCCTTGGCCCCTATGGGACAGGTCACCTGGAAGTTGCCCCTCCCTACCGCTCCCCACTGATCGTTGCCATCTCCCCTGGGATGTGGGTGCCTGTGGATCCCGTTGAGTGTGGCCAGATGTCTTGGCATGGCTGTTGGCCCGCTCCCTTGGGGGTTGTAGCCTGGGGGTGGCTCGGGTCTCTCCAGCGTGAGGGGGTTGGCCTCTGCTGGGGATTGGGCGGCTCATGGGCGCCTGGGGCCTCGGGGCCGCGTTCTCGGCTTGTGATGGGGGGGCTGGCCTGTGGGGGGGGTGGGCTGCTCACTGCCTCTGGCTCTCTAGGGCTCTTGCCTTTTGGCCGTGGGTAGTCCGTCTAAGGTCTCCCTCCTTCCTCCTCTGGGGTGTGCTTGCAGATGTCATCAAGATGTTTGGCCGCAGGTGTCCTGACCTCCGGGTGGGCTGTGGATGGCCCGGGTCCCCTCAGTCTTTCCCTGTTTACCTCTAGATCCCGAGGGCGTGGTTGCGGCTTCTCACCCTCATTATTGAGTACGTTTCATGACAGAGACACACACATACATTTAAACATAACACAGCAAGATTGTGTGTGTGTGTGTGTGTGTGTGTGTGTGTGTGTGTGTGTGTGTGTGTGTGTGTGTGTATACCAAGGTCTGTTCACTTATTTGTTCTGTTTTCTTCCCTTCGTTTTTCCCCTCTCTTTCTCTTCTACTTCTCACTCTTTCCTTCCTGCCTGTCAGACCTGGCAGTCATATTTTGTGGACAATAAACAAAATGAATGAATAAAAGCAATGACAAATATTAACAAGAGTAGTAGAACTTATAGAGCTCTTTTTCCAAAAGCAAATATGTTTGGTACAATAATGCATTCCGATCATGATTCCATTTGTGAAAATTGCCAGACATGACAGGCTTAAAAAAAAGAGAGACACACAACTGAAAAGCAATGCAAATATTCTTAACACCCAGTAAACATATGTCAACATTGTTATAACCTTGCATTTGGTCAACGCAACTGACCAAACTATTGGTTTGAAGCTATTTCACATTGATCATACTACTAAGTTTTTTGTTTAGGAAAGTCAGTGCAGCATTTAGAATTTAACATTTCTAGATAAAGTAAAAGAATAACTAGAGCACAGCAACAAAGATACAATAACAGTCTAACAGCTGATAGAGAGTCAGATAAAAATAGACTGAAAGTGAAACAGAAGGAATAAAGACACATTTAGTGCAGTGTGTCCAGCCAAAATAGTCTTCCCATTGCAATATGGAGGAGGCACGTGGCATTTTACCAGCCCACCTTTGTGCATCCTGCCAGTGAATGGATTTTAACCAGCGCCTGAAAGTACCTGATAAGACAGGAGCTGTCACTCACTATAGTTGATAATGACTGGACAGAAAACCAAATGAATGATGGGGGGGCATCAAAAGGGCAGAGAAGATGGAGAGAAGGGTGGGGGGAGGAAGTAGAATGGGTGGAAATACTCTGTCTCTGGAGAAATATTGTCAAAAAGAGAATGATCTCAAGGATGAGGCTGCGTCAGATAATAGCAGGAGACGAAAGGAAGGACAAAGGAAATCTGAGAGAAAGGGGAGATGACATTTCCAGCTCTGTAGAGGGAAAAAGGCAAAGAGGCATGCAGAAATGACAGAATGCAACATTAGAAAGAGAGAAATAGGCAGCTATGAGAAGAACCAGAGGAAAGATTTAAGTCTGGTGCTGCAGGAGAGAGACAGACAGCCAGAGTGAGCAGCAGGAGTGTCTAGGTTAATCCAACTAATGCTGTGGTTTACTGGGGAGTACACAGCTGGATATAGGGCCATGGAGATCTGAGGAAGTGCTGAGACTGGTGATTCAGTGGGTTAAATGAGAGCCAAAAGCATGTGGGTATTAGTGCTTTTAATTTCCAATCAGTGGGCAGTCAACAAAGCTGTTTCATAACACCTTCAGACCCTTACTACTTATTTAATTTTTTACTCCTACTATTCTGTATTATCATTAGAAGGATGAATACAATAATGTTGCCTTTTTTGTTTAGCCTGATCTTCATTGTTTTGTACAATCCTATATACTTCTGGTTATAAATATGAATGCATATTGGCACCCTTAATTTAGTATCAAAGCTTTAAGATGTATGTAGAGCAAGAGTGGTGGTGTGAGACTGTAGATCATCATCTGTCAATTCATGTGCACAAAAAAAGAAAGACACTCAGGGGAGAAACGGAGGCATTTCACACATATGTACATTCCCTGCTCTTTTATTCATACAATATGTATTTATTAGCATATCAATTTTCCTCTTTCTGTCCCAGAGACATCTTTCTTTCTTTTTTTCTTTTTCTTCAATCAATACATTTTTCTCTTGTAAAAGCCCACACACAGCCCCACCAGTCTCACACATACACACAGGCGTCTGCAGCTCTGCAGGCCTGGCCAGGAAGAGCTCCATCAATCTGGTCTGTCTGCAACCAGCTGTCAACACGCAGTCTGGAGGGTAACAAGCTGACAAAATAAGTTCAAGTGTGTGTGGGTGTTGCATGGATTTGTAATTTCACTGCAAAACAAAATAGAATAAAAGTCAGGAAATCATAGCAGTTTTTTTAGAACATATGTTATACAATACAGTTTGGTACCTATACCGGAGAGGGAATAGGAGCCATTTATTTATTTATAAATTATTTTGAAATGTCCCTTTGAGCACTTTGTAAATTGCTGACTAGCCATTTTATAATTACAAAGTACAGTAAGAAGACCAGAAAATATGGAAATGGGTTAACAGAGCTGATTATGGTTTGGACAAATTTTTTTTAAAATGGGGGAGATTTCAATTTTCTTGGTGTACGTAAGAATTCTGAGCAGAGGTAGTGGGCACAGCACTTTAGTAAAAGCCTAAAACTTTTTGAGGGCTTATAGTGTTTGTTTGTTTGTTTGTTTGTTTGTTTGTTTGTTTGTTTGTTTGTTTGTTTGTTTGTTTGTTTGTTTGTTTGTTTGTTTGTTTGTTTGTTTGTTGAGCACATCCATTGAAGAGACAGATTAGCACAGCTATGACTGAGTAGCATTTGTTGTGTTCCATTTTTTTCGCATTAAGTTTGGTTGAGTTGCAGCAGTTTCACTGATTCATTATTATACGGTTGTTTTAATCTTTTATTAACAGTTTTGAATCAGGGATCTACAATCAAAAAGCCATTCTTAAAGAAAGGAAACAGACTGAAGTATGCAAAATTACAAAAGAGCTGGACTGAAAATCAGTGGCAACAGGTTAGTGATGAATCCAAATCTGACTTTTCTGGTTCAAAGCAGGAGGTCAGGAGAGAGGTGAGTGCCTGCAACCATCTGTCAAACACGGTGGAGGCTCTGTCATGGTTTGGGGCTGCATTTCAGTCAGTGCTGTTGGGCATTGTGGCAAAACTGATGCATTATTAATGCAGAAAAGAATCATCAGATTTTGAGCCACCATGCAATACCATTTGGAAAGTGTACTGGCAGTAGCTTCATTTTTCAACGTGAAACATACCTGGATAGAAAAACACACAGTGGAACCCTATCAGTCATGGACTGGCCTCCCCAGAACTCGGACCTCAACGGCTACAAATGTATATAGTGTTTTGATATCTGCTATTGTATTTTATGTATATAGTGTTTTCTATTTTATTTCATTTTATTTTATTTTATCCTTCTTCTCTGTACTTGAGCTGCTGTAATGCCCAAATTTCCCCGTCGTGAGATCATTAAAGTTTTATCTTATCTTATCTTATCTTGTCTTATCTTATCTTATTGAAGCAATGTGGGATCATCTTGAAAGAGAACAGAACAAACGGCTAAGAAGAGCTTTGAATGTCCTTCAAGAAGCCTGGAGAACTATTTCTGAAGGCTACTTAAAGAAATGACAAGAAAGCTGCCTCAGAGAGTTCAGCCTGTGTTCAAGAATAAAGGTGGTCACACCAAATATTGTCATTCAAGCTTGTTAGAATTATGCAAAGCATGTTTTTGCCTTATATATTGTATTTCTATGTTTGTTCTCACATTTCAAAAAATCGCTGCACGTAGTTCCCATTTTCCTTGCAAAACATAAAGAAATGAGGGGTGGCTCAAGACTTTTGTAATTTCTGTATATGGCCCTGAGTTTATGGAGTTAAGGTAATTATAGATCTATGGAGTATGTAGCTCTGGTTAAGCAGGTGCATTTACACTGATGCACCTATCATCAAGAAAATGTGCACACCATTGCTGAAAGCTAAATCTATTTTATCACTACAATTACACCAGTTTCACAGTATATCATGGTTAAGAAAACAGCCTAGAAAATATTCATGCAGCAGATGTATACATTCTTCTTCAGTGTATATTTAATTCATGGTTTCACATTTCAATTTTGTGTTCAATTGTTCAATCAAAAACAAATCTCTTCTTTGCATTCCTTTAATCCTTCGAGGTCCAAGTCATCAATGGAGATGACCCCCAAACCTAATCCAATCCCTAATGTTCACCCTAGCTAATCAGAATGTGTCATTTTTTTTTAATGAAATTTTTCTACCAAGTCTTGATGATCAGGAATCATGGAGGGAAATTCACATTTTTTACAAAAAATATTTCTCCAAAATATACAGTTAGGTTTAGGATTGGAGGATAAGGTTGCCAGTTATGATAACTGAGACCTCAGAGGGTTGAGGGTCATTGTACCTGATAACAACACAAATATTGTGTGTAATATTAAATACTGAAGTATCATGAAAAGACTGTTATTGTACCATGAAAATCTCGTACCTATAAAACCTCCACTGAAGTAAAGATCACATTTTGTTACTCTGGATTAAACTTCAGTATTCACAGCTACAATAACAAATGCAGGTCAAGGAAATTATTATGAAGACGAGCACGAAAAAATTAAGTGACTGCAGAAGAAAACTGGAATTGAACAATAGCTCACGTGTGGCCTGATGTATTATTGTGCCATCCATCAGTCCCAGCCTCTTCCCAAACAATTCATTGTTGCCTTTAAACAATAAAACCTGACAGCCACTCAAGAGCTTGTGACTTGAGTAAAAACATAAATCATTTTCAGGCACTTGCTGAGTTTCATAAATATGAGTAAAGCAAACAGAATATGTTGTGTTATTCGATTATGGTTAAGGTAAAATGTGTCTTTCTATTGAGTGCATAATGACAGTCAAGAGCCCAGCTGATTCCCAGTGTATGCAAAATATATGCACGCTTATTTGTAGACTGTGGACTTTTAAAACATATCTTTATATGTAAATCCATACAAAGGATGTAAATAAAGCTAGATAGATGTGATACTGAAATAAGACAGAAGGCAGTATAAAGAAGGAGTTTTAGAGACATGAAAAAAGAAGAAAGAGGAGACCCCAAAAAAAGGCAGGACAATAAGTGAGATGAATAGTGGTAGAAAGGGGAAAGTTGGCAAAAAAAAAGATCAGGTGAAGGATGGAAAGTGAGAGCAGAGATCAGGGTTCTCTTAGATAGATGTCCTCCATCAATCTGCTCCATCCACTGCTTCATAAACTCAATTAAACTGCAGGCCTCCTGAGGTGGAACGGTCTCTTACTCCATCTATCTATCTAAATCTCACTCTCCAGCCATCCCTCCAATCTAATTTTTTTGCCACTCATTTGCTGCCCTGTCCCTTTTCAGCATCACACCATGCTTAAATTGTAAGAGGCAATATAATATAGGGAATTAAAAATATCGCTACTGTTCATCAACATATCGCTACTGTTTATCAACTGGACTTTTATGACTACCGTATTTTTCGGACTATAAGCCGCTACTTTTTTCCCACGTTTTGAACCATGCGGCTTATAGCCCGGTGCGGCGTTTCTGTGGATTTTTCTTTAACCACCAGGGGGCTCTTTAGCAGGATATGAATCATGGGACGTCAAAGTTGGAAATCAAAGAAGAAAGCGCCAACAAGTGCTAGCAGCAGGCACAAAAGAGATTTTTTTCAAACTCCCTCATCATGGAAACCACAAAAAGAACTTCCTATGATGCCGCTTTTAAGTTGAGGGCTATCGACCTGGCACTACAGGAGGGAAATAGAGCCGCTGCACGTAAGCTCGGCGTGAACGAATCAATGGTGAATTGACTTGTTATAACTCAAATTTGGGGTTGTCTGTCCCCCTCTGCTGAGTGCCGAGTAATTGTGGAAAACCGAGAGCGGCGGAGATACCAGCGGCTTATAGCCCGGTGCGGCTTATATATGTACGTTTCCAGTTTTTTCCAAAAAATTTGTAGGTGCGGCTTATAGTATGGTGCGCTCTATAGTCCGGAAAATACGGTACATTTTTTAAAAAAAGACTGCAAGTTTCGCAGTACTTCACTTGTTTGCATTTTTGAAAGTTTCATGCCTTTAACTATAACATTAAAGAATTTATATTAAGGAAGCTAGATTTTTATTTCCACTGTGAAAGATCAGAATCCATTTGCATTCAGAAAAACAAAGACAAGCTTTCCTGACTACTACATTAAAGGTTTAAAAAAAAATCTGTAATCTATACATGTCCTTTAAAAGAGAAATAATAGGAGCTGTAGAGATGGGCACAGACAGCACATAAAACCTGATGGATTGATAAAGTCGAGACCTACTGCACAAAATTAATTAAACTTAAGGAAATTCATGGTGATTGGACACATCCATAATTACTCTGGCTTGATCAGTGTGTGCCAGCAATGGTGGAGGCCTTATCACAGATCCAGAGTAAGAGGGGTTGTGTGTAATTTAATGTAGTGTGTTTTTGTGTGTATATGTGTGTCTCCCTGACGAATGCTATTTAAAATGAACTCTTTGGGAATAAAGCACCTCATTTCCAGTCAGTCACTCAGTAAAGCATCAGGGAACAGGCCGCCATCTATAACCTGATGTGAAATCCATCTACAGTTTATCACTGATTGTCAGCTGGAGGGGTTCTTCCCACATGTTACCGTTTATTTTTCCGGTAAAGGTTTTCTGAGCATTAGTCTGCGAGCCACCCATACTTTGCATTCATATTGTGCTGCTACTTGCTGACCAGCTGGGAGATGTGTTCTCACATCCTTGAAGTTGCTGGTAAATCTTCAGCTTCTGATTTCCAGTTAACCTCCATGACTTTAAGCTCTGCTGGTAGCATGACCATCAGTCTTGTCTCCAGAGGATGAATCCTGTTCATTTCTGATTCCTCTAGCGTCCCCATTATATCCACTTTTTCCACAGTGAAATATCTCAGTATCTTCTAGATGAAGCTGCATAGACAGAATTTTATTTTTGCTCAGATACCTGCCATGCTCCATGTTATGCTGCTGTGCATAAGTACAGCTTCAGGCACTGAAGCGGTTGTATTCTCTTTGCTTTCATCAGGGAAGAATTACTTCTTCAGCTCAACAGCTGCAGTGGTAATAACAAAAAAAGTCGTAAACTCAAAGGCACAATATAAAAATTTGGATTCATATAATTGACTTTACTGCTAATCATTTCTGTGCTAAATAATGAAGAAAAAAATGAGGAAAACACTAATAAGTTGAGATGTAAGAGGTGTTTTTATTCATTACACCACTGCTTGTCTGCAGAGCTTCTTATTCCTGATGTTAACAAACACAAAAAACTGGAAACAGAAACAATGTCTCAAATTGACTTATTTAATTTGAAGGTTGCTTTAAAAGCCTTATTTCCTTACATTTAATTTGAAGAGAGACCCAACACTCATATTCTGGTCTAACTGGCAGAGCAATTCAATCCAATCAACAACGAGAAATCACATCACAATCATAACTGAATCTCGTCAATCTCCATTCTTGTATATTAGTCTCTTAGTGAACTGAAATACCAACTCCACAGTCTCTCAATATTGCAGGACCAGTGATTTTTCCACTCAATTACCACCATTTATCTGCTTTATCTGACGCTTTTATGTTCCTTCTCCACAGTAACTAACCTGTCTTTCAAAGTGATTTGTTAAAACAGCTCTTTTTATAGTAAAGGGCAAAACAATTGACTGAACAAATACAATAAATACATAAATACAGTGTTTTGACAAGTCTGGGGTCAAATACAGGCACGGTTTTCTTTTTTTCCTCTCTGCTTCTTTCTCTCGCTAATAATTTGATGAGGCCGCCAAATTCAGCAATTAATTGAGGTGACAATAAATCGCCATTGATGCAACAAAAAAGTTATAGAAGGAATCATAGGAATAATAATCAAATATGAGAGAGTGTGTCCAAACGTTTGGCTGGTATTGTATAATACTGTATTGCATGACGACATGATGTGAAAGATTGTTAGGGTTAGTGTCTAGATAATGGAAAGATACGCGGGGTATGTTGAACTCGCTTCATACTACAGGACTCAAGTAAGGGCCAACTGCATTCCGCAGCCTCAAGGACGAAATGTTGTTTAGAGAGCACAGCCAACCTGTGGCATGGCTGGCCCTCGTCTTGGGCCATGTGTTCTGTCTCTTTTGCAAGCGAGACTCTTGAAAGTTTCCCCCACAGCTGCGACTGTTTCACAGTTCACAAGACTTAGTACTCCTCCTACAGTGTGGATCAGAATTTAATCAAACTTACACACAATAATCAGCTAATGGATCTTCACCCAAAATGTGCTCAAGGTCACATTTGTCTTTCACAGTGGATTTTATTTTTCATTCATTTGTGCAATGCAGTAAATCAATCACAGGAGCATTCATCACTTTCCTTCTGTGTTTCACACATTACAAAAGCCTGTGCATTGTGATTGATCATGAGGTGGATGAGGCATCACATCATCAATATGCTGGTTCCCAACCTACGTCTGTGTCTGGGTCCTTGCATTACACTTCACGAGAGTCTCCACCAAAGAATGATATAAAGGAGCAAATGCAGCAGACTGTAACAAGTTTTAAAAAGCTAACAGGAGAGCCAGAAGAGTTAAAGCTTGTCCATGTTGTCTCAGGAAAAAGGTCTCCTTGGTGGAGGGAAAGACCTGGTCCAAGTATGTGTAGGTGGACTCAGTGAGTTCTTAAAATGTGCCATACATTTGTTGCAGTTTCACTTTAAATAGTAAACAATTAAGAAAATTCTAAATATCCAGTTTTCCAGTACGATCATTTATAATTTTCTTAATTGTTTACTATTTAAAGTGAAACCACAACAAATGTATGGCACATTTTAAGAACTCACTGAGCATTATGAGAAAGAAAGCTTGCATCACAAACTTTTTTTAATATAGTTGCTTTCACTTTTACTCTTTCCACTAAACACTGAGAGCAAAGCATGCAATACAAATGAATGCGGGAATGTTAGAAATGAGTACCGCCAGTAAAAAATAAAAATAAAAACACTTTATCGAGAACTCTGAGTTCAGCAACTGCAGGCTCATAAAGCCCATGTGTCACGTTTCTTCCACACATTTTTCATTCAGAGCAGTGTCTTTTTTAATGGTACGTCAGATCAGATTTACATTTAGATTTACAAAGTGCCGTTGCTCTGATTTCCCATGCAGGTCCCACCTTTTAATCAACCACACTTGACAATACATTTGGCACCTGCAAACAGCCGAATTAATTTATTACACTCAGCGTTGCCATTAGTTGGCCTGCCTCTCCCTCTGTGACACAATGAACAATCCAATGCAATTCACCAGACTTTAAATCAATTCAGGCCAACTGTCTTTGTGATTGCTAAATGGGAAACAATATTGCCAGGGCTTTCAAGCACATAATTATCATTGTTTTAGAGACTAAATGAATACCATCCCCTCTCATAGTTGTGGATTGCAGGTTACTTTAATACTTGATAATTGGATGGATGGATGGATGGATGGATGGATGGATGGATGGATGGAAGGAACATCCCATTATATAAGTCGAAGTCAGATCAATATTATAAGAGTAATCATGGCAGTGACTGGAGTGGAGGTAATGAATTACTGCTATCAAACATAGCCATCATCTTATCAGCTCATAATGATTGTTTGAGTTTTATCCAATGTGTTCTGCTTATCATTCATTCTCTCTGTTCATCTCCATCTTTCTTGACTTCTCTGCCTATTAGTGCATGCTCCTGTCTTCTGGCATGTGTGAGCGCACGAGTGTGGGGGTGGGTACATGTATAGGTTGACAGAGTGAGTATCTGCTGTTTTGGGGTCAGACTGAGGAGATCCAACTGCTGTGTTGAGCTGAGTTCGGGTCCAATTAAAACAGCACTTGACAGCAGCAGAATACAAAGTCAAAGATACCGCAGCTCAGTGCCAGTTGCATTATCCCTGCCACCCAATTCTCTGTTGTTCTTTTAGTTTTTTCTGCCCCACCCCCTGTCCCTGTAAGAAGATCAGTCTTTCATGATCTTGCTTGGGGAAATGCCACGTTGCAGCAGCAAAGAGGAAATGACTAAAGCGATTGGTGTATGTGAAATAGATGCAAGCATAAATTTCAGCATTGTTAGAAATGTTTGAAGAACGAAACCAGGTTGATCAAGGATTTAGGAGGGGGAGGCAAATAGCAACCAAGATATGTGGAGATGTGCAGAACAATGAAGGACCCACCCAAAAATGCAGATAGTTGAACACAGCATAAAGATTAGAATGTGTGCAATGCTGGCTGTGTTTATTTATGTATGTATCTGTCCCCTCAAGTCTGTTTATTTGTGCGTCTCTCTTTAATTCTGTTTGTGTCCCCCTCTCCTTGTTCTCTTGACTCAGCTCCCTTTTTTCTCTCTCTCTGTGTGACTGTATCTTTTGCTTGCTGGGCTGACACTTAGTTGCTCAGGGCTACTTGTTACAGCTCATAAGGAAAGTCAACTGTACAGCACAGGCTCACTCTCTGTAGCTCTCTGGCTCTTTGCTCACATTTGAGAAAACATCAAAAATTTCCATGGACCCAGTAAAATGTTATAAATTCTGGGTGATCAGTTACCTTATTTAGCTGTCTAAAGTAAATCCCTTCCCTTAACCAATGATTTTCCAGTCATTGCTTGGTAATTTAGGGATATACATGTTATGCTTTATTTCTCCCAGTGCATAGTACAGTGTGGTCTTGTATGCTTCTACATTAGAGCAAAGGATGATGTTAGGGGTTACTGTGTTACTACAATACAAATGATGCTATATGACTTAAGAAGAATATTTCATGAAGGATTCAATAAAAAAAAAAATATGCAAGTGGGTCTATGTTGGTCATATAATAACATGCCTAAAAAAAGTTGCAAGAAAATTTTGAGTAACTGCTCGATTTACACTCCTCTTTCATTGATAGTTTATGTGGAAAAATGCTCTTCAGCTCACCGTACATCTTGGGATAAATGCTAAGTTAGCAGCCCCTACCATTAAATCACTTCAAAGCCCAGTGCTATTCTTTGGGGCTTTGTTGTCGTACAAGAATGACGCTGAAGAGGCCAACAAGAGGACCCAAAAGGTAGTTAGAACAGGGTCAGTTCTCTGAGTGAAAATATATTTGGCTTCATAACAAAACTTTCCTCTTGTCAGTTGAAAAGTGTCATAACATTGACAGTGGGGAAATGCATTCGTCTTGACTAAAGGAAAATGTCTTCAAAAAGATCAAAGTGGTTGTGAGATCATCATCACTCATTCATGACTGCCAGAAGCCTGTCTGTGACTTTTTCAAACGCTAAACTTTGGATAAATGCTCGTGTGGTTTCCTGTGGTAAGGAGATTGTGGCTTGTAGCTCACAAAGCTACATATGAGACTCTAACTTTTGTAACCATATTTTTGGAGTTTATATTGAGTTTATTTAGAAGAAATTTGGCATTAAAAAGAATGTAGACTATCCACTGGGAACAAATGTTCTCCAAAGTTTTTATTTTTTTTTAACATTACAACTTGTTTGTTCACTATTTTGGGTGTTTGGGTGCATGCTTTGCCTCCAACGGCCAGAACTTCTCCTCCTGATTCTCACTTTTGCCTTTTTGCGCATTCTTTATTTCTTTATCATCAAATCTTCTTGTGATCAATTTCTACTGTTCTGTGAAAATAAATGCCTGCCACTGCACCTCGTATGGCACCCAGTATTTCTCATTTGCTCACTGTCGCCCTTGTTTTTTTTAAGGTATTATTCCGGGTTTTCTTCCATAGTGTTTAACCTTTCAACTTGACAGCAGGAGTCACTTCTATAATCTTTTTCTCAAATGTCAGAAAACACAGTTTGCTTGAGTAGTCAAATGCTCCACTTATAATCTTCATTGCACCTGCTGTAAATCCAGTGTACCAACTTTGCAGCCTCTCACCCTGACTTCAGGATGCGAGAGCTTTCCAGCAGTTTTTCTTTCAGTTCTCTGTTGACCTGGTGAAGCAATTTCTGTCGGGATGTTGTTGCATGTCATGCCCTCATCTCTCCAATGGACAGGCTCCAAAATGCTTCATTGCCCAGCTGCCCATGCAAATGATTACCTCTGGTCCTAACTCAACCTATGTGTAACAGAAATTGCATGTAGTGTGCGGTTTGAGTGAGTGTTCAGTGGCTATAACATTTCGGTTAGCAATGATGTTACTGTCTTTGTCGAAGTGACACTTTCTCTGTGTGTACATGTACTTTTACACTCAACTGAAACTTTATTAGGTATACCTTGCAACTACTGAACTGGATCCCCTTGGTCTTCAGGACTCCATTAATTTTGTGTGGAATAGATTCAACAACATGCTGGAAATATTCCTCCAAAAATGGATTGACATGGTCAGAATTAGCACTCAGGTAGGTTGTGATGTTTAAATGGTGCTCAGTTGGTACTAAGGGACCCAAAGTGTGCCAAGTAAATTTTCCCCACACCATTACACCACCAGCAGCCTGAACTGTTGATACAAGACAGCATGGATCTGCACTTTCATGGTGTTTACATCAAATTCTGATCCTACCATCTGAATGTTAAAGCAGAAATCAAGCCTCATCAGACCAGGCAATGTTTTTCTGGTCTTCTTTTTATCCAACTTTGATGACCATTCTCCTCCAACCTCTAACATCAACAAAGCGTTTTCCGCACAGAGAACTGCAGCTCACTGGATGTTTTCTCTTTTTTTAGATCATTCAACTCTGGAGATGGTTGTGTGGGAAAATCCCAGCAGATCATCAGCTTCTGAAATACTCAGACCAGCCCGTGATCACCCCTTGATGTGACTGAGTAGATATTTGCATTAACAGTTGTACTTAATTAAGTAGCCAATGAGTGCATATGGCCGTTCACAAGGACCAGTTGGAGTTTTTCGACCCTGGAGGTTCGGACATTGGACAACATGTCAACTCACCCTCAGTTTCTGACATCTGCAAAGTTCTGCTTGAGGGGTTGAGACTTTTCTGTTCAGGGTGTTCAAGGAGAAATCAGACATGCATTTGTAATGTTTTGAAATGCACTGTGCCAGTGAGCATTCCAACAAACATAGGGGGTAGTTCAAACATTGATCAGATATATTTATTATGGATTAGGGATGCAAACTGATATATATTGGTTCTAATACTGATTAAATAACATGATTGAGCCCCATCAGTGTTACATATTGTCAACATTATTAATGATTTTTAATACAGTAGGCATGCAGGTTTTAAATTAAAGTGAGCATTCAGCAGATACTCTGAGTCGAGGCATTATGGTTGGATTGCTATGTTCCCATTTGGGTTCTTGATATGAACGATGCTACTGGTCCTCAAGAGCAGCAATGTCCCTGAATCAACCCCCAGAGAGTTAATTAGAAGACCACTGGTTTGTGTCATGTTGTGCTGCGGATGCAAAATCCTTTTAGCTAAATTTAATGGAGAGAAAACTTGTGATATAATCTTTTAATGTTGCACAGCCATAACGCACTGACTCCCGCACATATATACATGCATCAACACAAATGATACTCCACACACACACACACACACACACACACACACACACACACACACACACACACACACACACACACACACACAAAACTGGTACAAAGTTTGTTTGAAAAGTTTCAATTACCCGTACCCGTTTCTGTCTTTGATTGTTTTGACAGGTTGGCATGACAGAGATATCTTTTGTTACTGAGGCTGCAACTCACACTACCACTTACAGAAGAAAGAAGAGCAGCAAAAAAGTGTCAGTGTGGATGGTTTTTATTTGCTGCTTTTCTGCTTTTTTTAGTTCGTGATGACAAGCACAATTACATATCTGAAGTTGCAGCGTATATATAAAAAATGTCTTTGTATTCTTCCCAGAGGAAAGGCAGATCTGAAATGTAAATGCACCCTATCACTGACAGCAACAGACAGTCTGTCTTTCATTCTGTTTTCTCGTCTCTGTGCTGAGGTGTATTATGTGAGCTGTCAGATTCTGTGACCTCATTTGGAATTAAAGCTTTATTGCCTCTAAAATATCTTTACAAACGTCACACACTGGAGAATTGACTCTGATATAACAATACATAATTTATTCCTAAAAAGTGTGTCCTAATCTGTATAATCATGTTGGCACCTTTCACCAAATAAAGTGTTCTTTTGACCGGGAACACATTTATAGGTGGTACTTATACAGTGGATGCTACAGGACAAAAGGAAGTACAGTGTGCAGTTTGTTTGTTTTTTTTAACTTATTCTATTTTCAGTGACTTTTTTTTAAAACCATTCTGAAGGGTTTCGATATGTGGAATGCAGAAATTGTCTTCTGAACAGCTCATATTTTTTCTAAAATCTAGCAAATTCTGTCTTTTTGACTCTAGTATGTTCTTCCTGTCAGAGATCTGCTTTCTTAGCCTGTTTGCATCATTCCTCAGCTCAGGGAACATTTTTTACAGCTCTTTCACTGTATTTTATATATTTTTACCAGCCATTATAGGATGACTCATCAAACTCGCTACACATTTTTGTGGTAATCCATCAGCCCACAACTAACTGTGCCTAGATCGAGTCCAAGCATATGACACTGACATCTGTATAACCATGCTACTTAATGTACCGCATTAGTTAATGGTTATTCTTTGGGCACTGAAGTCTCATCTTCCCTGTATGGTATGGTTCAGTTCAACTTTGCATGTTTTTGGTAGTAATAGCAGTAATTTTCTCTATATGCGTTCTGCTGCAGACAGTACCCCCTCAGTGTAGGTGGGATTCTTAGCTGATCATCACAGCAGCACTGGCTGAAAATGGTGTGACATAAACACAATGCAAACAGGCAAAATGAAGGTGATGTTCTTGATTCCCAGTATGTGGCTCTTTATCGCGGTCAAGAAACAAGAAAGGGTGAAAGTAGCAAGACAAGAATACTGGAGTTTGAGTTCCCATGTTGCACATCCCAGGTTTAACAACATTCAATAATCCAGTGATGATTCTTTCTGGTCAGTCAAGGGTCTGCAGCAAATGGGCTGAGCTCCCTTAAAACCTCAACTATAGAAGTGCCAAAGCAAGCAGAGTGGAGTATAGTCAAATCCAATCATGCCATGAAGTCGAGATGAGGCTAAAAAAACTGATAAGTCAGTGTAAACAACACTATAAATGTGATTATTTCATAGCAAAATTGCTATCAACTTTCTCCTTTTTTTCCCTCTTTGGCCCAGCCTAACTCTGTTGCTGCACATCATCTTATAACAGGACGACTTCTACATTCAGAGTGCTTCTTCTCCCAACAAATAAAGCAGCTTCACAGCTGACTCTCCAGTGTGCATTCATCCGATGCATTCAAGTTGAGGGTACATGTGTCACATCTTTTCACAAGGTCTAAAATTTGTAGTGACATCCCTAGTTACAGGTTGCATGAGTGCAAAGAGATCTTTCTCAGCCTCTCTGACTGCATCCACATCAGTGAGCACAAGGCATGAATGCGGCTGATGTGTTAGATTATGGTGTCCTTTTCCAATGTAAGTATGAAAGGAAGTTGACTTAAATGAATGAATACTGTACTCTTCCAAATTCATATAGAATTAATGTAGGATTGTTGTAATATATAACATGTTGTTACATTTCTGGAAATGTTTTCCACTTTTTTCCAAGGGTTAGATGATAAAATTGAAATCACATTCAGGTCTATGGCAACATTGTTTCTGAGTTCAGTCTCCAGCTATAATATGAACATTTCCCTCCCGTGTCTTCTTGTCTTTGAAATCATCCAGTGGAGCTCATTGAAATAGAAATTTTGAGATCCTCAGGACAAATAACATCTTCTAATGATACTATAAAAACATAACCCTATTCTAATGTAATGGCGACTATAGCAGCTCCAACTTCTGTACCCAAAACACTACATGAGGGAACTCCAGCTCTGAGCTGGTGCCATCAAGTGGAAAATGTGAGCAATGAAAAATGATCTGCTGCTGCAGCTGCATTAAAGTATCCAGAATAAAGTTGATTTAAACTACACAAAACAGTTTGTTGTTTAGTGTCTGTTAATAACATATCAGGTGTTAGGTATCAGATTGTATACTTTCTTTTCTTTCTTTCTTTCTTTCTTTCTTTCTTTTTTTTGTTTTTGCTCTGTCCTTTCTTTCCTAACCTCTTCTCCCCTCTTGTCTTCAGCACCTTCTGTTTCTTACTGGTAACAGTTTACTATTCTGCAACTGCACACTTTCCACTTATAGTACAATTTAGCTGTGGCAAGGTGTGTGTGCATACGTGCGTGGATCCATGTGCGCGTGCGTGTGTGTGTGTGCATATGTGTGTGTATTGGTTGTAGTTCGTACATAGATAAAGCATTTTTTGCACAGGAACTGCATAATTGGATTGTGGAAGTTATTTCGCCCCGGAGCATTTCCCCCTTGCTCTCTGCCTACTTTCCTGTCTGCTCTCTACTGTTCTGCCAAATAAAGGCTGCAAAACTGTCCCCCAAAACACAATGAATTGGTTTGATACGGTGGGAAATGGGTGCAGAGTTAAATGGGGACATCCTCTTTCATGCCTGCCCATTTGATATAAAGTCTGTTAAGGAAGCTTAGCATAAATAGTGGAAACAAATAGAGCACAAATGTATCAAAATCCACCATCATATTCGATCCTCCCTTATTAATGCATGTATGTTTAATCTGTACAAATAGAGAGGAGCATCTAACTGGCTGCTGGCTGAAGCACCATATCAATGATTCTATGTGTAATATTTCTCAAAGTGAGTTTATGACGATCAAATGTCATGGTAGCAAAATAGCACATAAGAACAAGGCACACACAGGTCGTTACTTGCACAAGCAAGTAGATAAACAGGTAGATACAAAGGATTTCATGCGGATTTTCTACATGGGACCAACCAAGGGCATTCAAGGAATCTGACTGTTGCAGCAGAAGGCCTGGAGGGCATTTCACATGTCTCTGTATTTATGCATCTATGTATTTATGCGAGGACATGGTGTTTATCGTGGCCTTGGTTTTACATAGACGAGGAGTGCGCAGATGCTGTTGACCCAAGTGATTTCAAAACCGTGACCTGGCCAGCTGGTGGGCCTTCCCCCTTTGGCTGCCCTCAGAGGGAGATGACAGGGTGGTTAAAGAAAGAGAGAAAGGCAGGTAGAGGTGGACTAAAGAAACCTAGAGACAAACAGCATCAGAGCAGGATGGGTAAAAAGCATGAAGGTCATACCTGTGTTATTCTTCCTTTCCTGTGGAATACTGTGTCAAACACTGACAATGTCTTAGCACATAATGTAAACACATAAGAAACAACTCATTAATGAGTTATCTAACTCTGTGTTTGTGTGCATTTTACCATGTAATGGGCATAAACCCAAGGACAAATGCAGAAACTTTGCATGACTGCATTTCTCCAAATTTTCTTAAAAAACTTGATGTACTCAAGTACTTTGTAATAGCTGCAAAGACTTAGGCCATTACAGCTAGAAAGCAAGATGGATGATGGAAAATGATAGAGGTTAAGGAACAAGGTCAAAGAAGTCGGAGGAGGAGGCAAGCGGAGAAAAGAGAGGAGGCTTAGAAAGTGAAGTCGGTGCAGCCAAGCAAAAACTACCAGGTAATTAATTCTGAGAAAGAGTGAATTAGGATGAAAAAGAATAAAATGGGGGAAACAAAGCAAGGCAAGGAAATGGAGGTCTGGAGAGAAACGTGTAAGAAATAAAATAAGAGAAGGTAAGCAATCTACACGTTTGTTAGAGGTAGGAGGTGTTATTTAAAAAAAGATACTGGTAATAAATGACCGATGAGATGCTGTTGAGGAGAGATAACATAAACATGGAGATGCATGATAGAAAGAACAGAGGAGGAAAAGCAGAAAATGGGTGTAAAGGAAGATATGTACATGCTAATGAGGGCTGCTGTGACAAACTCACACTCACTCAAAGTGACACTTACAGCAGAGATGAACTGTGTCTGGACAAGCATGCCTGGGCAAGAATAATCATCACACTTACTGATGTGGCTACAACATTTAGCCAGACTCCTCTGAGAGCCTAATTAAATGTGGAGAAAACTGTCGTAACAACACAAAGTACCTGTGACTACAAGCAATGCACAATTTAACAAATCATTTATTCTGCTGCCTCAGCTGTGTACAGGTTATTTGGTTCAGTATGAAATATTTTGTTGCAGGTGTCCTGAAATAGTTCGATTTGCTGCTAGAATGTGGTTTGCATCAGAAGAGATCAAAGATTCAAAGCCGTGCTGCGCAGGCACTTTTTCAGTGCATTGTGTTTTTTAAGTGTTCCAGATGAGATTTGGGATTGCCTTCCTGCAAAACACCACATTCAGTTACCCTCAAAGACAGGAGCTTGATATTTCGCCACTGTGTTCATTAATTATTTCTTGCCTGGTAACCTTCAAAAAATGGTACATGAATCCCTTAATTATGCATATCAGTGCTAAATGAAACATTAAGCCATGGGGATCTCCCTGCAAAACCTTCAGGAGAGCTTTTACAAACTTGTTCTCTCTCTCTTACGTCTGCTTACACCGAGACGCAGACATCAACTCTCAGGGCCCTGTGCTATGACCCGAGTTCACCATACCCAGGTTATCTTTCTGTTATCTGGATTCACTTACCCTAACGCCAGCAATCAGCATAAGCATTCACACAAATTTGGTTATCAACTCCCTCAGCTAACCCAGGGTTTCCTCAGTCCATTCACACGAAAGGGGTGACGTTGGCAGGTGATCCAGGCCTTCAATAGCATTTTCACAGAATACACAGGTGTTCACATCCAGATTCAATTTCAATCTTAGGAATTTGTTAGTTGGGTAAAATTCATTGATGATTTTGAAGTTCACTTCTTTTACTTTAGGAGGAAGTATCCTTTTTTGTATAACAGTAACCTTCTCAATCTCATATTCTTTTAGAATATAACTCCTTAACTGGGTTAGGATAGATTTCATTCAGCAAAGCAGTTCTGATCACCTTCTTTGTGCATCTGCAGTCTCATGCTCACACACATGTGCAGGCTAGCACTGGTCAAACCAACGAGGAGACGTACACCAGACTATCCTGCACTTTAAATTTGCACTGATGTCATGCATTTTACAAAATAGCACAAGATCATCATATATGCTGTATATATTAGTGTCAGCAGAGAGTTTTTAGGCCTACCGCTTCTTTTTTTGTCCTCAAATTGTCCAGTTTCCTCAGAATTTTAAAAGCACAGTGTACACTATGCTAACCATGTGGCATGCTTTTCAGCTAATACTGCAGTTCTTTGGGAATCACCTTGTTGGTGCAAAAATACAATTTTATGTCTGTCAAATTGTGTTATCTTTGGCATTTTTCATACATCCAACATCCTGAGAAATGGGAACAAATTATATGCTTTTGCAACAGGCTACTAGTAACAAAGTTCTTAAAGATACAATTTAAAATCAGTTGTCTGTCACATGTAGACACAACAGTGGCTCTTCCCTTGAGTTAGGTGCCTTTTTATGCTTGGGTGAATCATAAGTCAGTGTTAAGAACTGAAAATGAGTGAAAAAGCAGCCAATGTCCAAAGACAAACTTTTTTTTTTTTTTTTTTTTTAGCCTGTCATGTCTGGCAGGTCTTGCAAACAGAACTGTGATCTGAATGCATTGTTGTGCCAAACATATTTGCTATTTCAAGATGAGCTCTATAGGTTCTCTATAGGCTCCTCTTGTTACTGTGTGACCCTTTATTTTATTTGAATTATTTTTAACATGCTATTTAACAAATTGTGCCAGAAATGACAGGCTTAAGAAATAGAAAAGAGAAAAAGAAAAGAGAAAGGAAAAAAAAAAGGGGGAGATAAATAGAAAAAATAAACAGGAAAGAGTGCAAGTAGGTAAACCAGATAGTTCGTCACTTGTTAAACATAAGATATTGACAATATTTGCAAAATTAAAGATTGTGTGGCGAAAACTAAATAAAAGAATAAGCATAGTTACACAAACCAACCATTTGTGTTATTATGTGGGTGTATGTATTTGTGTCATGAAATGTGCTTACCAATGAAGGCAGAAAGCCTCAGCCCCGCCCACCAGAGGCTAGAGGCAGGCAAAGACAAACTTTGAAAGAGCTTCAGAAAACCTGGAGAACATTTGCTCTAAACCACTTCAAAAATTTACAAAAAAAAAAAAAAGTCTGGCTCCTTGGAAGCAAATTATAACAAAACGATGGGTGGCTCAAAACTTTTGCACAGTATTATGTAATGTGATCCTTTATAACCAGTCTTAATGGGTTTTCTTTTTTACCTTATTTTATCAGCCAGACTAAAAATAGTTGCATTGAGGATAAAAAATTAGCTGAACTGTAAAGTGTCTGACTTATTTTCTAATCTTAATGGTAATAGTAAAGTGAACTAGGTGCAGCTATAAGAGACCCTATAGGAAAAGCAGCCAAGTCAGCCCATATGTAATGGAAGGATGTGTCACCACAGCGGGAGGTTCGCTGTGACTCACCAGCTTTTGTCACAGAGGTGCCATGCTAACAACTTTGGCCCTGCCTGAGAGTATCCTTGAAGTTAGAGAGAAGGTTAATGTTTGTCAAATGTCACATGGACGCTTATAATCACGCTGCTAACTGAGCTGATTCAGCTACTGAGCCGCAGGGAGCAAGGACGGGCTAGGTCTGCATGCATTCATTTCCCTTTCTCTTAGGAGGGCTGCTGGTCGAAAGGCCACAGAGAAAGTCTGCTGCACATCTGTTTGCACAACAGTTTTGCTCCACAGCAAGAAATCGGCCATCTGGAAAAGTGATATCTTCTTTGCCATCAAAACACATAGCTGACAAACTGACAGTGCAGTACAGGTGAGGTCTTGCATATTTTTGTGATGATGGTTAAACGAGAGAAGAATGATGAACTTTAATTGTTGCTGTGTATAAATCTACTTATGCATATTAGATATTAGTTTTGGTTAATTTACTCTGAAAAGTAAATTACCTTTAGGGCTACCTCTCTAGGGCTTCAGAGCTTATTTAGACACAAAAGCAGCATTTTTGTGCATTTTCCTTCTCTTAGCATTTTCCTAGAGATGACCCATATTTGCTGGGGATTCACTGCCCTTCAAAACACACACTTACAATGGAGAGGCTGCTCAGTAGGACATGAGGCATTTGTTTGTGGTTGAGGGCCTTCTACAGCAATTAGCAGTTTAAGTGACATGTTCATCGCAGCACTAATTCACTTGGATAAAAGTTTCATGGCTCTGGGTTTTCAAACTGAAACAGTGTCACAGCAACTGGATGTTCCCCTCTAAAGTTTAGTAAAGTGAGTAGAAGGCACGTGCCATCTTATGCCAAAAAAAAAATGTCGCAAGCTTAACAGTCGATGAAGCAACAAATTGCATCCACTGATGCCGAGACTTTCTGTGATCCAGGTCCTTCTGTGTGCTCAAAATGCAAATAATGAACATTCTGAAAAATGTTAGAACCTGAAGTTGTTTGATCAGTGTCCAAACCATTATAAAGAACATGTGAACACTGATGTTTCACAGCCAAAAGCTACAGTCACAAGTGCAGAAACATGACTATAGAAAATCATTTTGACACAGAAGCAATCGTGGCTAGGAGTTCAGTCTGGCATCAAAATGTAGATAAAATGAGACTTTTTCATACGGTGATGTGACCCCTGAAAGTTTACCCAAAATGTACTTTTTAAAGTTTTCTCGAGAGTGAACACAAAACAGTTCTCTGTTTCTTTTGCTTTACATATTAGAGACTGATTTGATAAGATTTAGCTCATGAAATTATACATCCATGGATATTGAGGTTTTTTATAGAAAAAAAAAAACATGCTGAACAAAAACAAGACTTTAGATTGTGAAACTTGGAGTGGGTGTAAAATTGATTTGATTACAGTTTTTAACAGATCCTAAACGTGTTTTCTAGCCCTGAAAAGTTTAATGCAGCTAACACTTTTATCTACAAAGTTATGGCAGCTCAAAAACACTTGAAAAAAATCACATAAATTAAAGAGAGCAAAGTTTTGTATGTATTTCCAGGGCCTTTTTTAAATGCTGGGTTTCTTTTTAAATAAATAAAGTGTAAGTGACATGTGCAACAGCTTGTACTATTCAATCTGACTACCTGCGTAACAATTGCAAGAAAGCAATTGACTTTAAAAAGTCAGTGGCCGGTGTTTCAAACTCTTTTCAAAGTTGACTCAGGTGTGTTGCATCAGGGATACATCTAAAACCTGCAGGACACCGGACCTCGAGGCCTGGATTTGAGGATCCCTGCAGTAGAGTTTTATTGATGAAGGTACTTAAAACTGTCGGATGCTTCAGGCTGAATGAAAGAAAAAAAGTCTGCTGTCACCTTCCTTGTATTTTCCGGTGTATAACTGTGATGTGAAGCTTTGCTGATCAGTAAATTTAATCACTGCCACTGAGTCATAATTCAAAAGTAATAATTCAGGAGAGCAAAGTGAAGCTGTCAAGAACAATAAAACTATGGATGAATGCAGTTTTATGCAGATGTTCTCCTCCCACTGATCACTGTACTTTGTGTTGTTCATGCAATCTTCTCTGAATCTGATGAGGATTCGATTACCAAGGGTTCAGTCTCTCTGCACATACTGCATGTTTCTGTGGTGCTCATCATGTGGTCTTTGAAATGCTGCACTAAGTGTCAGTATTATGGATTTTGAACCTTCTCCATCCCTCCACAGAACCTGCTGTATCAGTGGCCTGTAAACAGCGTCCCCACAGCAGCAGCAGCAGCCAATGTTCCTCCTGCTTCTCCTTCAAACCCAGTAAGCTCCTGTTCTCACACTGTGGTCTCCCAGCATTCACATGAACGTATTTTACTGACCTCTGTGAGACTCCGCAGGAACATTCAGGCATATTATGATTATTCACCTGCATATTTCTTCCTCCAGATGTGTTTTCATCTCACAGATGTCACATGTTCAGTTTCAGCGTTTACGTCGTGTTTACGCGCGGATAAATTCTGCCACCTGGTGGATAGATGATAGTATTGCAGCTTCTCTGATCACCAATATGCTCAAGATTCCTGATAGCATGGCCCAGTACCTGTGTCCTGTCAGAGTACTGTAAGTAAACCACACAAGCATATGCTATAGCTCAGGAGGTAGAGAAGGTCATCCAGTAATCGAAAGGTCAGGGGTTCAATTCCTGGCTACTCCAATCTGCGTGCCAAAGTGTCCCTGGGCAGTTGCATCTCTGATATGTTTATTGGAGTGTGAATGTTAGACAGAAAGCACTTAGTTCTAGAAAAGATAAGTGCTTGTTATAAAGCGCTTTGCGAATAGAAAAGTGCAATATAAGAACCGGTCCATTTACCAACACAGCTGCTGAACATCTGTATCCTCATAAACTCTGTTATCTCATATCTGTCTCTGGATCTGTGTAGAAACGGAGTGTTGTTGTGTGCTTTTGCCTCTTCCGCTCCTCCACTCAGCACACCAACTCCAAAGTAAGTTTGCGCTGCTGCAATTAGACTTTTTTCAGTGGGACTGGCTCATGATCTGCAGGTATCTGTCATTTATCTGCAGATGCCTGCATGAATTATTGTAATCAGCTTCTGTTAATGGTGCTTTGATTCAGCTGGAACGTAATCATGGAATTAGTAACTAGTAATTAGTAACTAGCAACTAGTAACTTTAACCTTGACCCTGCCATACGAATGAGCTCACTTGAGTGTGATTTGTGGTTGTAATTTTTGAAAAGGGGCGAAAAGAGGGGTAAAGTTTTACTAGAATGTGGTTCACTGATAGGATGTGATATCAAATGATCAATCAGTGAAACACACCCGACTCTGTGTCAGTGCTCTCATTCAGGACTGTTTGATTTGCATGTTTGCACCAAGCCTTACTCTGGTCAACCTGAAATAAAGCAAAGGATGGAGGGCTGCCCTCACTGTTTTTAGAGGCTCAGGACTCTCGGTCACTCCCCAAGTTTGTCTAAATGAGGACCACTAACACCAAAAGCAAGAGGATAGCTGGTAACAGGCTGCAGACCACTACCAGTGGAGGGAGGTGTATAGCATGCAGGTGCTGTGAAGTCTACAACATCTAAACCTATCTCTTGAATTTATCTGGCAAGAGACATACTTTTCTTTAAGTCATTTTAAAGTGTGGCCAATTAAACCAATTTTTTTTTTTTTTAAATAGGAAAAAACTTTTTTTAAAAGTAAAAATGTAATAAATTTGAATTAAAATTACTTTTTAAGAAAGTTAGATTTCACAGGGTAGTGGGAACCCTGGTATAAAACAACTGTCCTCCAAAACAATACAACTGATGTACAGAACCCCCTCGTATCCTGAAGAACTAAAGGTCAAGAAGCCTTGTGTGGGGCCAGCTCGCATTCAGCTCTCTTCTTCTATTTATTATTATTTGTGAAGGAGCCACATCAGCTGGACAGAGTTTGGGGGCACCAGCCACAGACACACCAACCTGAATCATCTGCAGTCAGTGTGTGTGTGTGTGTGTGTGTGTGTGTGTGTGTGTGTGTATGCAGCTGCCAAACACACAGACACTAGTCAGTGTGCCTGTATGGTACCTCAGGTAAATAAGGTCAGCCCTGCCCCTGCATCTGTGTCACTGGTCTCCCCTGCTGCACCCATTCAACTCCAAACAGAGGCCACCTTCTTCAGAGACACTGAAGAGCAACTGCTGTCAGTGCTGGAGTAGTGTGACCCCTTCCCAGTCCCTGCACAGTGTCAGCATCTCTCCTCTCTGTGAGCAGAACTCTGTACTGTGGACCTTAGTCAGTTAAATTCCATCCATCCATCCATTCTCATCCGCTTATCCTGTTCAGGGTCACGGGGGGACTGGAGCCTATCCCAGCTGTCATAGAAAATTCATCATTTAAAATTATAACTGAATTCATTCATAACTACAATTTACAGCATGTAGTGTACAGTACACTCATCTATGTACTTCTGCTGTTAAACTGTTACATTTATTTGGTCCTTTTGTGTCAGTAAATGTGCCTCAACATTATGACTCCTGCAAGTGAGTGCAGCAGATTTATGGCAGTAAATGAAAACATCACCACTTTGGTCAGTTGCAATGATTGTTCTGGAGCAACATTAACATAATTTTTGCAGGAACATGACCAACACTACCATATCAGATAGACCAAAACCTTCACCTTAAGATTAAGATTAAGATAGTGTTTATTCGTCACATGCACAGTTATACACAGTACAATGCACAGTGAAATGTATTTTGTACCTACAACCATATATACACACATATAAATAAGAAGAATAAAAATAAAAAAGTAATTCACACTATACACTATACTCTATATACTATACACTATACACACTTTTACATGGAATTATAGATTATAAATTATAATATTTACATTGTGCAATAATGGTCCAGTTAGGGCTCAGAGTTGAGCAGACGGATGGCTTGTGGGTAAAAACTCTTCTTCAACCTTTCAGTCTTAGCCCTCAGGCAGCGGTAACGCCGGCCTGATGGGAGCAGGGAGAAGAGAGAGTGTCCGGGGTGGCTGGGCTGTTTTAGGATCTTCATGGCCCTCAGCCTGCACTGCTTGGTGTAAATGTCCTGCAGGTTGGGGAGGGTGGTTCTGATGGTCCGTTCAGCTGAACGAACAACCCTTTTTAGGGCCATGAAGTCCTGCTTGGTGCAGTTTCCCATCCAGGTGGTGATGCTCCCACGCACGATGCTCTCGATGGTGCAGGTGTAAAAGTTCCTGAGCACCTTGAGTGGGAGCTTGAAGTCTCTCAGCCGCCTGAGGAGGTAGAGACGCTGTCTGGCCTTCTTCACAGTGATGTTTATGTGATGAGTCCAGGACAGGTCCTGTGAGATGGTCACTCCCAGGTATTTGAAAGTGTCCACTCTTTCCACCTCAGCACCACTGATGACAAGTGGATGGTAGTCCCTCTGCTGCTTCCTGCTGAAGTCCACAATCAGTTCCTTCGTTTTGCTGACGTTGAGCAGGAGGTGGTTCTCCTGGCACCAGTTCTCCAGGCGGGAGACCTCTCTCCTGTAGGCTGTCTCCTCATTGTGGGAGATTAGTCCCACAACAGCAGTGTCGTCAGCAAACTTGATGATGACGTTGGACTCTGACGTGGCCTCGCAGTCATGGGTGTACAGTGAGTACAGCAGAGGGCTGAGCACACAGCCTTGGGGGGAGCCGGTGTTGAGGGTGAGGGAGGATGAGGTGAGGTGACCCACTCGTACCACCTGTGGTCTGCTGGTCAGGAAGCTGTGAACCCACCTGCACAGGGATGGGCCCAGGCCCAGGTCCAGCAGCTTAGAGACCAGCCTGGAGGGAACTATGGTGGATAACTATGGATAACAGATGCCTTTTCCATAGGCATCTGTTATCTTAGTTTTCAGATCAGCTAATTACTTAAAATGAGCCGGCGGCTGTTGAGTGTTACCACAAGGGATGAAGATTGAGAATTTCCCTGAGCGGTCATCCAACGCCCCAGTCCTAACAAATCAGTTAAATGAGCAGTGCAAAGGACTGAGTGGCATCAAATGGTGAGGGAGCAATCAAATGACTCCTTCCCTCACCTTCCACGTCCAAACATGTAGGAGAATCTATGATGGCCGCTGAACATGCAAAAGGCCCTCTCTAGTCTACAGTCAGTGTTTAGTTTTCTGGGCTACAGTAGAAACATGGGAGTGCAACCTGGCACACTCTGTAGAAAAGGACCCACTTCTTTTGTAGATATAACAGGTTTAACCTATGTATATGATGTACATCCCATTTCAACAGAGCCCCTAAAATAATTCCATACTGGAGCTTCACCAAGATCCTTTTGCCTTGACTCCTACAATATGAAGTCCATAAATCTGTGTACACCTATAGTACTGTGTAAGAGAAGCTGAAGGCTATAGTTACGTGGTAGAGAACAAAAACACCAACAATAATATTTGCAGTCAATGGCTTTATGTATAGGTAGAATTACAAAAAAACAATCACACAAACAATACAAACAATATGCATAAATATATCTATCATAGTTATTAGTTAAATCAGGAAATAATATCTATAAATATCTGTTGCAATTTCACATTACAGGTAGCAGCCAGCAACAACATAAAATCAGAGCAACAAAGGGTGACTTAATACATTTCAGCGGTCGGGTTATTATACGAGTTAGTTGGTTAGCAGAAGGCAGATTTACAGAGCCCAGGTTTGCCTGAGTCTTCCAAGCTTGCTGAAAGGAAATATTCTATAATGTCATCCTTTAAAAGTATGTTGATGCTTTTCAAGAGTCAGGTTAAATTTGAAAAGAAGCTTGCAGCTCCGTTATCTTGCACACGTGCAACAAAGAAAGAGTCATGCCAAAAGTGCTGTGCCAGGTGATGGAGATGGTGTGCGCAGGGTTTATTTATTACAGGAACATATGATGGGAGCTAATGCTGGTTTAATCACTCTCTGAGATTTCTGTTTTTCTGTGCTTCTTTCAGCCTTCACTCTGTTCAACACTGTCTTAATCAGATGAACACTAACAAATGTCACCTGTTGAATTCATTATATTGAAATTAGTCAGCTGTGTGTGTGTGTGTGTTTACTGATGAGTGTAACGAGATTATGGGCTGGAAATGGTGCTGGACTCAAGTTAAATCTGAATATTTCTAACACTTTGCCCTTTATACAGTAAATATTCTAATGCATGTTGGCTCACTACTACTTTTAACCACTTTCCCTTTGTATAGCATCAGATTCTTATCATGCAGACAGTACAGGATGTTATCACGTGTGCTATATGAAACCCATGCCAACTCCCAACAATGTAACTACAGCCAAGCAGAGGGGAATGAAGGCACAGAGGTGTATTGTATTTTAAAACACACTCTGGTGGTTGTTAAAGGACTCAAGCGGGATGTTATTAAGAGTGCAGGTCACCATCACCTGCACACGTGAATGTGCTATTGTTTAGAATTACTGTCATGGCATTTGGATCACAGGCAGTTGTAAAAATATATCTATATAAGAAAATGTATCTATGATCAGCATCTATTTCTGGAGTTAATTCAGACCAAGAAGCACCTACAACAACTTTCTGTCAGAGCGGGACTGGGACACACATCACTTTCAGTAGACTCAACACCAAAAACAAGGTCATTCCTCAAAATGTTTCAGCTTAATCAGAAATAACCAAACACCTTTTTTTTTTTTTTGTTTTTTGTTTTCAGGAAAGAGACAGCGATTGTGAGGAAAGTTATTTACAACACTGTGGAACTGTGCAGACTGTAATCCTCTCTGCAATTAACTATTGAAAGCCAGGGATTACTTGCATATACAGAGAATTTACAGTTCATTCATCCCAGTCCTGCTATAGAGGTGCATACACAGCAAGTTTAAGCAGTAGCCGCCTCCATAGACTGTATGGAAAACACAGATGGAGCTTCCAGGTCTGACAAATAAAGCTAATGTCCCAAGACCCAGCAATTTATTTTTGTCCTCTGTAGTGGACGCGAGTCTGAGACCTGTACATCAAGCACCCTTTATGCAATTTATGTGATTATTTCAGTACTGTCAAGAGGACATCCTGGGCTTTCTAGTGATGCCACATTTGTGGGGCTGTGGTTAACAGAACAATTTTATTTTCACAATGGCGGGCATTGCAGCTTCCACATTTTTAGCAAGAAGGGAAGTTAAGTGATACATTTGTTACAGATATTTTGTTTTTGTCGCTAAAAATCTAATTTTTTCTTCAATGTGAGTCTTAAATTTGTTTTAGTACGATTTCAGAAATCTACAATCATTTTAACCCTTTCAAAACAAAGCTTTTATTCAGTGTCCTTCGTAGTGGACAACAGGACTTGCTACCTCTTGTTTTCAACCTGTGCCCATATTTCAGGAAAGACGAAGCTGAAAGAGGGAGAAAGGATTTCATTCAGCATCGTGGAAGGTGAGTCACACTTGGAGCTTTCAGGAGATGAAGTGGAGAAGGTCCCAACATTAGAGCAATAAGGTGACAGCTTGGAGGAGGAGAGATCAGCTTTTGAGAAGCCTGAGTAGGGACAAAGGGACGGCACCCACCCTCCGTTATGGATAAGAAATGTTGTGGAAGCTAGAGATCTAAAGTTGTGGAATTCGGTTTTCCTGGCACAAGCTGCCATACTGGACACCAGCCTGTGAAAGGAATCATCTGTTCATCTTCACAGGCCTTCTATGATCTCAGCACACTGAAGCAGCCTTGTTGCGCTCTAAGTGAGGTCAAATTGATATATTTGCTGAAAGTTCATTAAACCCTTCCACTCTTTTCTTTATTAACCCAATTTCAACAGAGTTGAAATAGTTTTTAACATGAAACATGAAAACAGGACAACGCTGCCCACAACCAACAAGACTGGAAGCCCGAGTAGTAAATTGGCAACGAGGTTTTTGAAGAAAATGTCAAAGTACACAAACCAAGGGGCGGTGTTCATCTCCCTCCTTCATCTCTCCTTTATCAGCCTTAAAAACTGAAAACATTTTGGAGCTGAAAACATTCTTCAGCACATCCGTGTTCACAGCATGACTCGATTAACCAAAGATCCGGGTATACTGGGATCTCATAGCCACTGGAATAACTCTTCCAGATTAAGCAGTCCATCAAATTAACATAAAGGGAAAAAGAACCATGCCCTCTGAAAGGTGAGACCTCTCTTAATCAGAGTGCAACAAGGCTGCCTCAATCTGCTGAGACGAGATGATTCCTTTCACAGGCTGATGTCCTGCATGGAAATTTGTGTCAGGGAAACCAAATCCTAGAACATCAGGGCTTTAGTTCACACATTACTTCTTATCCATAATGCACTTCAGATATCATCACTTTGGCCCTACCTAGGCTCCTCAAAAGCTGGTATGTCCTACTCTGAGCTTTGACCTTCCTGATCTGTCTGGCCTCCTGAGAGCACTAAGTATTACGCGCCTTCTAAAATTCTAAGTAACATGGTTTCTCTCTCTTTCAGCCCTCTGCCATGATCATTGTTAGTGCCACGAGGTTAGAGGTGTGCAGAATGACATTTAATCAAAAAGCTCGGCTGTGAGAAATTATTTGTTTAAAACTATGTTTTTGTGTTGAGATCTGCTTCCATCATCATCCACCTATTTTAATGTTCATGAAATAAAAATACATTTTACCAGAAATCCAGCGATCAAGCAAGACCCAATGTCCACTACAAGGGACAGAGCATGTTTCTTTAGACCACAATACTTAAACTATCTAAAAATAAGGCAGAAATATTAAACCCTTTTTTCTTCTGGGTCTCAGGAGGATAAGTGGCTTACGCCTGCAATGTTGTCATAATGGCCAACAGGGGGCGACTTAGGCAAAAGAAGCCTGTGTAGAAGTCTATGAGAAAAATGACACCACATCACTTTATCTATGACAACAGTAACATTTGTCTGAGGAGTTTAAGGTGTCAAGCACTACTTCAACATCTAACTGAAAACACCATGACGTTAAATTTGTTAACTACTCTCCCTTTAGAGTAACATATACATTAAAACAGGGTATGCTTTAGGTTACAGCTACCTCATGATTGTTTTCCAGTCAGACCCAGCCCTCAGTTGCCACATTAAGTTCAAAAATACTAAAACGGGGATGGCAAAAATGCTCAAGTGGAGGCTTCACAAGCCAATGCACCCTCTCTAGTGCATACATCCATCTTTTACATACAGTCTATAAAACACCTCTGGTCTTACAAACCTTGGTACGGCGCAGACAATCACCTGCTGTACGTCACATCATGCTCACTTTGACAAATGGAGTGATCACGTAAGTAGGCAACCACGTTAGTTGATCTAAACACAAACAATAAAGACAAAGATTACAGGTACAAAAGAACATATGATGAGAATTAGCAAGAGGCTACTAATAACAAAGACATAAAGTGCAAAATCAAAGCATGATTTAAAAAAAAAAAAAAAAAACTAAGAATCAGCCATCCTGGTCTTGTCAGTCTTTATCCACTGAAAATCAATAAAGATTTACATCCACTGTAGTCAGCAGCAGAAGATCCTCAGAAGTGTGAACAGCTACACTGGACAAATGTTACAAAAATAACATTAGTGGTGAAACAGAGCAAGAAAATTTTGATTAAATATGAATTTCAGATTTAAAATAACAGCATTTTGTACCTCGGTACAAAAATAAGTAAGTTATGTTTTAAACTGTATTTTATACTATTTTTATATTGTGTTTTTTTTGAATCTATATAGATCAAAATAATGTTTCAGTGCTTCAAATCTGTTCTATACATGACTAAATATACTCAGTGGCACCCCCCCCACCCCTCACCACCAAGTCGCTAGCATTTGATACTAGACAGTAGCTTATGTCAAGAAGGAAAAAGGAATGATTGAGACTTCACACTGACTGACTACACTCCGCTCTCTCTCTCTCAGGTTAGATGTTCCTTCCCCCGTTGATGACGTTTCCTCCTGGAGGGGCGATGTGAATAGAGTCCAGGATGGGCCGCAGTATTTGGCCGAACGGTCTGAAGATGGAAAGATTTAATTAATTAGATATTTCAAAATGAATCTTAAAGATCTCAACCCCTATTCATTCCTCGCTGCATATTTACAGATGCTTTTCTTAATTACTTGGTTTAGTCTAAAAGAGGAGTTTAGAATCGCTACTTCAGTGTCATCCTGATAAAAATGTTTGAGAAAATGACCACGTTTTCTTTTATGCATCAACAAGTATGAAACAAGTTTCTGAAGGTATGTTTTGGAGTCTGTTCATTGACATAGTGAAGTGCTGTCCTCTCTTACATGTTGCAAAGTCACACTGAACCTGTGGTTAAAAACTTGTGCCTCTGCTATGACTAGCCTTGTTGTTGGCTAAAAACAGATCAAACTGAGCCTTCAGAACAGTTAAATACCATGAAAAGTTCAGCCAAGGCAAAGCAAAAACAAAACTCCACTGCAGGCTGTATCATATTAACCTTTAGCTGCCAAATTTGAAATTTGCCTCCAAAATTGTATGGCAACATATTTTGCATGTTTTGTGATTTAGCCATAATTATAGCTAAAATGTAATGTCACTATAAATGAGGGCAGAGAAGCATAATGTAGTGTTCAAAATCCTGCCACTGAACCGGTGTCTTGTTTAGAGTTCACTGGGACACATTCATGGTCACGCGACGAGTGGTGAGCAGGGATATATTTATACCGCAGATTCGAATGAAGTCGGTGTGAGCTGACAGCCTAAAATTCACTCACGTGGAGAGGACCTCTGATGGAAGGTCAGTGATGTAGGAAGGGATAGGCCTGCCTGTCAGGAACTGAGCCACCTCGTTGGTGAAAGTGTTGCAGTTGTGCTCAAACAGGCGATACCTGTCACCTCTGAACAAAACAAACAAAGTCCTAATAAACCTATCCATCTTACTTTGAAATCACTCCTGAATATATATTACTGCTTATCTGCTTTTGGGACATTACTTATATAACGAGCTAGTTAGTTGCTTTCCCGTATTGACCTGTATGTGCTCTCGCCCAGAGAGGAGAGGTAATCCATGAAGATCTCCTCAGACACTTCAGTCTCGCCGAGATCCACCACTGTGTCAGGAGGCCCCAGCATAGTCCCACCCTGACAATCACAGAGAAGACTTCTCGTAAAACAGAAATATGATAAAAGAATAAATCAATGGTGGTCTGATGAAGATTCTGCTTTCTTAGGCTCCAGCCAAGAGAGACATGATGGCTGAATTCAGATTAGTTATTTGGCCTTGATAAAAAGTCAGGTACTTCAACTTACAGGTGAGGACACACCCAACAGCTACAACATTAAAACCACCTGATTTTCTTCTTCTTCCAAAGAGTGTACCCTGCTTCTTCCTATCCCCACCCCTGATCCTGATTTGGATAAGTGGGGGAAAAAAATGGATGGATCTTAATTTCTTGAGTTATTTTGTAAAATTTGGGGCATTAGACCCAATATTTCTTGTATCTTTCTGAGCTTTTTTTTCTTCCCCCTTTCCTTCTTTCTTTGTAATTTGCCTTCTTTGACACAGCTGAGGGGTTCTGTATATATATACACTGCAGAATTGAGGGGCAGCTGATGCACATTTAAAACACCTTTACAAATGATCTTCCACGTGTGCAGCAGTCTGAGGGGAGAAGGCCCAAATACTTCCTTAATGAGTTTTTTGGTGATATAAGTGAAATGGGAGTCAGTCCCCTTGTTACATCCTTACCGGCGAACAGCTGGAGATCCCCTCCCCCTCAAAGAAGAACTCATCACCATATGCCACTATAGCTGTGTGCCTGGGAAATGATTACAGTGGTAAATCCAAGTCAGAGCAACTCAGTGGTAATAACAGCATATTCAAAATTGCATTAGAGCCATTCATGACAAATAAACCACTTTGACTGTATTAATTGTGTTATCTGGCGTGCCAATCTACTGAACACAGCGATTATAAGGAAAAATTCATCCATGGACTGATGATTTGGTGACTGCACAACCAGCTGCTCATTTTGTGACAAAGTCTTCTAAGTGTTAAAATTGTATATATAATTTTCTTCCTTTTACTGTGCATCCGCCATCTGCCTAATCTCTTTTTAATTATAGCTCACTTTGTCATGTCACACATATCCCCAGATTGCCTTCAACAAAATCAAAAACAAATACAAAACCACAGAGCACCAGGAGCTGCTCTGAACATTTTTAATGCCCACTGCTGTCTTTTCCCTGGGATCAGAAATAGGTCAGTGGTCTACACCTGGTGTACAACAGTAAAGGATCAGTGTTTTCTTGACTGAGGAGGTTACACTTACCATATCCCATCCAGCTGTTTTCTGCAAATCGAAAGGGGAAAATGAAGCAAATACAAGGCAGCGCACGGTCTCTAAAGGCGAGCCGGTAAAACAAGAGTCGTTGTCTGAGCCATTTCTAATGATGTACGGACATAACTCGGTTAAGTTTGGCCATTTATTTGAAAACAACCTATAAAAGAAAGTCACTGACCTTGAGAACTTAACCAGAGGCCAACACAGTGAATGGCAGCCACCGCTTTTAACAAGCGTCAAAGAAGAAGGCTTCTCCAGCCGGTTATCATCACTATTTGCGCCCCAAGGCCAGACTCCCATCATTCAGTGTTGCTGCAGGCTTCTTACCAGCATGATAGGACTGCAGGCTCCGGGCCATTCCTCTGATAAATCATAAATATACAGCTGTACATTGTATCGCGTAGGGCTCTTATCCATAATTCAAACCAGAAGATTTATTTTTCTGCTTCTCTGTCGGATAGCTAAGGTATAGACCTTCCTCTACATACGCTCCTGCGAGGCTCTAAACAAGAGGAGTGATGTCACGACTTTTAAATATCCCCAAACACTTCCGTTTTGGCTGCTTTCAAAATAAAACATGTCAACGGCAGTCTTTAACGAACGTCGTTCTTTTTATTGAGAAATCGCTTTATTTTGAAGGACCTCTGTGCATTTCCCGGTTATAGTTATCTGTGCTCTGAATGACTTGACAGAATTTCAATTTGATAACAGCTCGCTTCTGTTGTTGTTTGGTGTAGACAATCATTAAAAAGCTTGCCACGAAATAATAAACGCTCATTAGCTGACACTTATATTAACTAAAAATGATTTTATTTATTTATTTATTATTGTCAAATAAAGGCCATAATCTATATTATATCACTTCTATGCAGAGAGTGCCAGCAGGCTTGGACTCATTAGGAAGAAAAACGTGAAAAAGTGGGACAGAGGTGAGTCCCTGGATGTGTTATAATCAGCGGTGAACACTGGAGGACGCTGTATTCAGCAACATCAGCTTTTTCTGGTTTGAATCCAAAGGAAATCAAAGGAGATGCCGACTGATGAATATGTGTAAAATAATGTAGAGAATACAGTTTGCTGGAGGTGATACTGGGTTCCTGCTCGGGTTTTTGAGAAAGCAGGTGGGCTTACAAGAGAAAAGAAAAAGAGTGTTGACGTTAGAGATGAAAAGGATGGATGAAATTATGAAAAGTAATTTGGATAAGTAATTTATTTTATTTTATTGACCTATTACATGAGGTTGTGTTTGGCATTCTGACTACTGTTACAGCAATTTCCTAACTTTTGGGTATTTCTTTATTTAATGAGACACATGTTTGATTTAGCAAAGATTTCACCCCTGATGCCCTTCCTGATGCAATCCTCCATATTTATCCAGGCTTGGGACCGGCAATAGAGCACACTGTTCAATTCAGTTCAGTTTTTTGTATATAGTTCACAACATCACAGCAGTAGCTGCCTCTAACCACTAGCTCAATTACACCAACTTGTGGCCCTCACAGAAGAATATCAGCAAGAGTGAAAAGAAAGGTTTCCAAGTTGGTGGTTTGGAGACTGTGGCACTGACACATCTTAGCATCAGAGCTGAATATGCTAAGATTTGCATTGGGAGGAGACAAGGATGACCAGAATGGACAGGATTAGAAAGGAATACATCAGAGGAACAGGTTGAGCAATTTGGAGACAAAGTTAGAGAAGCAAGGCTGAGATGGTTTGGATATGGTGTGTGGATATGTTGAGGTTAGTGTGACACAGAAGGCTGCTGGTGACAGGGTTGGATGGAGGTAGATGATCCACTGTGGTGACTCCTAAAGAGGGCAGCCAAAAGTTTTTTATTTATTTATTTATTTGGAAGTACACAAAGCCAGCTGTTAGATACTCCGGTCCAGTAGGTGGTGGTATGCTCATGATATTTGTCACACGCCGTTAATTTCAGGGAGGAGGAAGAAAAAGAGTAGTACGGGCTTAAGTTTTTTTTGTTGTTGTTTTCAGTTCACTTACCGAGCAACACTCCAGTCCAGTAGGTGGCGGTAATGCACCTCTAAGCTGGTTTGCCAACCGCCAGCAAAACCACAAGAAGAAGAAGAAGAAGAGACCGAAGTCTTTTCAGCCACAAGAACCAAAATAGAGTAGCTGACATCAAATAGTTAGAAATGGCTGCCACCGGAGTTCTTCCCTTTATACGGGGGGTGGACCTCAGTGGAAACGACTTCAAAGTAAGGATTTTTAAGCAAACATTCGTTTTTGTTTTATTTTTTAATGCCCTCCGATGTTTAGTAAATAAGACGTTAGCATACCGTCATTCTCAGAGAAGCAGACGACAGCTCACTATAAAATTAGCTTAGCTTAATGTTACTAGCATTGGGCGTTAGCCAGTTGTCAGAGTGACACAGTCCGCTCTCAATCACCGCTGCCAAGTTTGGTTGTTAACACAGTTCTTATTTTGTGAAGGGTATTTATTTATTTATTTTACCTCGTAAGCTATCGATATGATTATTCTTTGGGGAAGTTGTTGATGAGGCAGCTCTTATTTTCAACGTCATGTTGCTGGGTAGTTTAGCTCCACTCGTGGCTTACTTACTAACTGGTCTGTCATAGAAGCTCAGGCTCCGTGTTACGACTTGTCAGAAAATTAAGTGTTTAAAACAGCGTCAGCTATCTAATAGAGCTTGATGTTGTTTTCAGGTTCTGACACCCTTTTGTGGGCTTAGTTTGAGAGAGGGGAAGCAGCCCGATTGGCAGCAGTGACAGCTGCGATCACCTGCATGTTAAACTGACACGACTATTTATGTATCGCTATCAAAGTATTGCAAATATGCTGCTTAAACGACTTATTTATCTGATAGTCAGTGGGCGGCTTATGATTGAAATTTGCGAGTGTGGGATGAGATCATATCCTTTCATTGTAACTGCTGTGCCATGTACTGTATAGTCCTAACTTTTCTCTTCCTAACTTGTACTAATTTTCATCAGATCAAGGTTAATGCCAGCTGTTAATTTCTGTGCAGATGCATTGCTTTCACTCTTTGCATTCTAAAGAAAATAAATTAAGTTGAGTATTGCTGGGGAAGTGGTTGAAAAACATAATTTTTCCTTCTTAGTATATCTATATGAAAAATTATTTGTATTATTGCTGTCAAAAGTCATGTATTTCTGTGTCCTCTCTCTCAGGGCGGGTACTTCCCGGAGCATGTCAAGTGTATGAGCAGCCTGCGATGGCTGAAACTAAACAGGACAGGACTGTGTTACCTCCCAGAGGAGCTGGCCTCTCTGCAAAAGCTGGTGAGACATTCAGGCTACTTAGGAGCATCTTAACACATGAAACCATTTGTGTGTTTGTGTGGAATGCTATTTAAACAAGGGTTTTTCATGACTGGACCCTTGTAATAGACCCCATCTTTTTGTTTTACATGGGTGCTGTGTAGGTTTCAAAGCTAAATGGAACGTGAATAAAATGTTGTTGGTTCTGAGAGAGGTTTATTTAGTAGAAGAGCCAGAGATTAAAGCCAAAATCCATTTTCATCATAGGGACACGTTTGAACTGTGTTTGAAGTCAAAACAAGGAAGTGTTTAACTTTACAAGAAGATCTAATCAGCAGATTGATTTACTTGTGAAACCTCACTTAACTGAAAGTCAAGTCATGAGAACACACACTGTGTTCTCATGACTTGAGGTCACAGTACAAAGTACAGCAGTGTGACCTGTGCAGGTCATATTTGTGGGGTTTGGGATTTTTCTTTTTCTTTTTCCAGTTAACTTAATATCTATTAACAAAAAGTGTACTTTTCCTTTTTTAGGAGCACCTTTCAGTGAGTCACAACAACCTGACCACTTTACATGGGGAACTATCCAGCTTACCAAATCTACGGGTAAATGACAAACGTGTGCAAAACGTGCCATTTTTTAAAAAAATGTAAATTATTTTCTAGCCATGCATAAAAAAAAAGGAGAGCTACAGTCACATGACTGTCTGTTTCTTTTTGTACCAGTGTGTAATTTAGTATTCTAATTTTTGTATGCAGGCGGTGGTAGCCAGGGCCAACAATCTGAAAAATTCTGGAGTCCCGGATGACATCTTTCAGCTCGATGACCTGTCTGTGCTGGTACACAACAATCCCTGAGTATCTCATTCTATTAATATGTCTTGGAAGACTTTTTTTTTTTATTACCTAACTTACTGAACATGGTTCATTTGCTTCTGGTCCACTACTTTTGCTTTACACCAAAAATCCTTCCTGTTTTTGATTATTTATTTCCTTCTTCTCCGTCAGGATCTGAGCTACAATCAGCTGACAGAGATCCCCCGGGACCTGGAGAACAGCAGGAACATGCTGGTGCTGAATCTCAGCCACAACAGCATTGACTCCATCCCCAACCAGTTGTTTATCAACCTGACAGACCTGCTGTATCTGGACCTGAGCGACAACAAGCTGGACAGCCTGCCACCCCAGATGAGACGCCTGGTGCACCTGCAGACTCTAATTCTAAACAACAACCCACTGATGCATGCCCAGTTGCGGTAAAAACACATTCAATATTTACCTCTGTCCGTACCGATCAGCTTACACCTTCAGACAAGCATCCGGAAAGGATGATTTTATTTTGTAAACACACCTACTGGTTTTAATGCTTCTTTTACTGTCTGAGCAGCCAGCTCCCAGCCATGGTGGCATTACAGACCCTGCACCTGAGGAACACCCAGAGAACCCAGAGTAACATGCCCACCAGCCTGGAGGGACTGACACATTTAGCAGGTAACACCATAAACACACACACCAACCGTCAGCATTTTGCAAACATGTGTTCTCCGTTTCATATTCTCCTCCTTTCTCTCCCCCAGATGTTGACCTGTCATGTAATGACCTGACTCGAGTACCGGAGTGCCTGTATTCACTGAGCAGTCTGAAGAGGTTAAACCTGAGCAGTAATCAGATCTCTGAACTCTCGCTCTGCATTGACCAGTGGACCCAGCTGGAGACGCTTAACCTAAGCCGCAACCAGCTCACCTCTCTGCCTGTAAGGACCGAAGTCATGCAGCCATCTCTAGAGGGCTTTCAGTTCCATCTATCAGTCTTTAGCAGATGTCTTTAGGAGTATTTGCAACATTAAAACCACAAGCAGAATTTAATTTGTTACTTTATTATACTGAGGAGAGGCAGTATAGAAACAGAAGAATGTGTTCATGTGGATAAAGTTTGCTTTTGTCTTCAACCAGTCTGCCATTTGTAAGCTGTCCAAACTGAAGAAGCTGTACCTGAACTCCAATAAATTGGACTTTGATGGGGTTCCACCCGGAGTGGGCAAACTCTCCAACCTCACTGAGTTCATGGCTGCTAACAACAACCTGGAACTCATCCCTGAGGGACTCTGCAGGTGAGTTCAACACATAAATAAGCACACAGTTTGTTGTTAATTAACTGACATTTGAAATAATTCAGTTTATATTGCTCAGTTCAGTTTACACCTACAAATATAAGAGCTTCTTGTGGTTTTGTGTCGTCCAGATGTGGGAAGCTGAAGAAGCTGGTGCTGAATAAAAACCGCCTGGTTACATTGCCCGAGGCCATCCACTTCTTGACAGACGTAGAGGTACAGTACTTCAGTAAAGTACTTGGATTATGCTAGAATCAAAGTACCTTTGCAGATAATATTTGTAATATTTTGGCACAGTTGTGCCTAGGTTTGATTGTCTCAGGCACGACTGGAGAGAACAGCTGAGTGAAAATATATTCAAGAAAAAGAAAAGTGGAAGCAGGGAATGTAATGAGATGGTTCTATGTAATATTTTTGTTTAAGCAAATCAAAATCATAATTGTGCTTCCAACAAATATTAAATATGACTTATTTCTACATTATTTTCTTGTTGTATGTTCAGAATCTGTCTGAAACACACACACACAAACCCACTCATGTCTCTCTCGCGCAGGTCCTTGATGTGCGTGAGAACCCCAACCTCGTGATGCCTCCTAAACCAGTCGACAGAGGAGCAGAGTGTACAACATTGACTTCTCCCTGCAGAACCAGCTTCGTCTGGCCGGAGCCTCGCCTGCTACTGTAGCAGCTGCTGGAGGAGGTAAGAGAGTTTATAAATTTTTTTAGTAGCAACATTAAGTTTTGTATTTCCTCTTTGAATACGACTTGGTTATTTCCTGGAGGTTTAGATCTGCATTTTTGTGCATATTTTTTTTTCCCAGGAGCCAGCCCCCGAGATCACCAGGCGAGGAGGATGCGGCTGAGGAGGAGGAAGGACTGTTCTCAGGATGATCAGGCAAAACAAGTGCTGAAGGGCATGAGTGATGTCGCACATGAGAAGAAGAATTTGGAGGTAAGGGAAAAGATCAATGATGCTTTATTGTCATTTGCATCACATTTGCATGCAGTGGAACGAAATTCTGTCCTCAGGGCCCAGTGTTGCCCTTGTAATAGTTATAACAGTTTCTAAAGTATATTAAAGAATAAATCACTAAAGGGAGGCCAACAGACTGGCGTTCATTCTGGGAGAAAATAGAGGAAGAAAACAGAGATTTAAGTTCTAAATGAACATTGTTATTTATCTCATTGGAAGCTTTTCACTGTCTGAGCAGCCAGCCCAGCTCTGTATGGAAAAATAATACATTTTGAAATAAATACATTTTTAAAAGCATATAAAAATCTCAATAAAACTTAAAGAAGCATCTATAAATTAAATGTTGTCTTGAAATAAAAATCATACTATGCTTTTATAAGGTGTTTTAGGTGTGTAAACTACAAATGAGTTATTTAAGCCCAGTGGCAGGTGGTTGCTAAGCAACATGATAACGTCATATATATATTCAGAGTAAAGTTTTGCGTATCTGAATTAGATGTTGTTGGGAAATTAAAATTATATTGTGCTGTTATACATTAAATAAATAAATGCTACTCATGGGTCTCTTTAACCTATTGACAGGTGGTTGCTAGGCAATATGACAACGTCATAATACGTGATATAGATAAGAACCTCCAGGGGCCTGGGCTGCACCTTTGTGCTAGTGTGTGGGGGGAGTTTGTGTTTTATAGTAAGACGTACTCAGATTACTGTAACTCTTAAGTGTAAACAAACCTAAAGCCGGGATTATTCTTTCCACGTCTGTTCAAGTCCAAGTGATTTGGTCATCAGCAGTGAGTGCGAGGGTCTATGTGGATGTCCATGTACCTGCCTGTTTTTTATGACCGTGCAGAATTTACATTACGGTGCACCAACTGCACGTGTGCCCCAGGCTGCGGACTTTAAGTGTCACAGCAATGACTGCTTGGCTGTTGGGTCTCCAGCTGTTCATGTCTGTGTCCACAACAGAGTATAATCAAGGCTTACGTGTTACAGTAATCTGAACAGTAGGATCAACCTACACCAACTTAAAATCTTGTTTGACACCTTTGTTAGGTAATTGTTGTCATGTGATTTTTATTTTTTATTATTTATTTTTAGATTATATTTAGATAAAGCAGAAATATAAATGAATTGAAGAAGGATTCACTACACAGTCCTTACGAAAAAAAAATCCTTTAATTTTGCAGGAAAATGGGGATTTGAAATATGGTGACTTAAAAATCCGGCGCTGGGACAAGAGCTTAGAGAAGCCTCAACTGGACTACTCTGAGTTCTTTATGGAGGATGTGGGCCAGGTAATGTGTGTGTGTGTGTGTGTGTGTTCTGTCTGTGTTCAGCTACAACCAGTTGGCCTTAAACAAATCAGCTCCTACCTCCTGTTTGTGTCTAAATTTCCAGTATGCTGCACATTGAGTGCTATTGACTCCTCAGAGTGATGGATACTGCACTTCACATTCTCTCAAAGGGCTTTCTTTCCATACTGATACAATTAAGGGGCAGTTTTAGGCTTCAGTTTCTTGCCAAGGGCATGTAGAATGGATGAACTGGGGATCAACAACCCACTCTGCACCCTTATCCCACATCTTCCCCTAATGTTTACAAGTGATAAAAGCCTTTTCTGTTCCGTTTCCTCTCTTTTTTTCCCCACATATGTGGTTAGTCAACAGTATAAAAGTCTAAACTAGAAGTGTAACCTTACATATTTCTGTTATTTAAATTTTCCACAGATTCCAGGTGTGACAGTGTGGCAGATAGAGAACTTTGTCCCCCTACAAGTGGACGAAACTTTCCACGGCAAGTTCTATGAGGCCGACTGTTACATCATCCTCAAGGTAACGTGTTATTTATCTGTATTTGCACCAGAGGAACTGGATCAAGCAAAACAGGATAAACATGTCTGTTAGAGCATCTATGTTTTTCTATACAATATAAACAATATTCCACTCATGAATGTATTAATTTACAGACCTACCTGGATGACAATGGAGCATTAAGCTGGCAGATCTTCTACTGGATTGGTCAGGATGCCACATTAGACAAGAAGGCCGGCTCTGCCATCCATGCAGTCAACCTCCGAAATTTCCTCGGAGCAGAGTGCAGGACGATAAGGGAAGAGATGGGAGATGAGAGCGAGGAGTTTAGTGCTGTATGTAGAAACATGAAGCACATACGAGCGAATATATGAGAGTATAAACACAAACATAAATAAGTACATTGAGCATAATTATTTATAAAAATCTACACATATGCATGTGAACAATTTATTACTTTGCGCTGCCACAAATGACCTTTTTTTTTTTTTTTCCCCCTTATGTTCAGGTTTTTAACAATGACATCTCCTACATTGAGGGAGGAACAGCCAGTGGATTTTACACTGTGGAAGACACACAGTACCCGGCCAGGTAGGCTGAAGCACCTTTTTTATTTAGGAAATGACTTATTGCAGTTATTTATTGTTGCAGTTTTCAGAAACAACTTCACTTTGAAATGTGCAGCCTGCATCTGTTTGGTCTAAAACGGTTCAACAGGCTTTAATTGTTCTGTGTGTTTCAGGTTGTACAGAGTCTACGGCAAGAAAAACATCAAACTGGAGTCTGTACCTGTAAAGGCCTCATCCCTCGATCCACGGTGAGTCTCAACACACCCTTACTGCTTCATACACAGACTGACATCCACTAACTCACTACACACCATCCTCCTATATCCTAAATCTACATTGCATCTCATTTAGGTTGCAACTCCAAGCATTGTGCCCATAACATCCTTTATTTTTCCTTTTGGCAGCTTCGTCTTCCTGTTGGACACAGGGCTGGATATTTTCATCTGGAGAGGAGCCAACGCAACTCTCAGCAGCACCACGAAGGCCAGGTAAGACACTAACCAACAGTATCACAAGTAAAAAGTGCTTTTAATGCTGGAGAGAGTTTAACATACAAAACCCTTCAGTTGTTTATTACAGCCCAGAAATTTAGTGTGTGCTTTGCTGTATTCCTCCAGGTTATTTGCTGAAAAGATAAATAAGAATGAACGTAAGGGGAAGGCAGAGATTATAACCGTCATGCAGACCCAGGAGCCTCCGGGATTCTGGGAGACACTGGGAGGACAACCAGAGGAGATCAGGAAACACGTTCCAGACGACTTCACTCCAATAAGACCCAAACTGTATAAAGTAAATATTCATACAAGTTTATACACCAGTACTGCATTTAGCTGACTGTAGAACTGTACATTATGATTTAAGGTGGCATAGGTGTAGTGCATATTGTTCAGTGATGTAGGAGATGTGCAGGACTTATTGTAACCTTAAGCCTTCTGTGATCTGAAAATTCATCTGTACAAGAGACCGTGTGTTTGTGGTGCCTTCATTAAAAATGCCTGAGACCTTGCCCAATATTTTAAGGCATGATAAAGCATGACATACATGAACAGACAGCAGAGATTGATTGTTTCTTTTTGGGTTTTTTAATCTCCTCTAGGTGGGGTTGGGTCTTGGCTACCTGGAGCTGCCTCAGATTAACTACAAGCTCTCGGTCGAGCACAAAGATCACAAAATCAAACTGGACGTCCTGCCAGAGCTCAGACTGGTAGGTGCAACTGCTGCAAAGGAATAGCAATACAGTAAAGTCCTGTTTGACCTTTCTTCCCTTTGTTTTGCAATACCTAAATTCACCCTGTCCTCCTTCTGTATCGGTGCTTTCTTCAGGTGCAATCCCTGCTCGACACAAAGTGTGTGTACATCCTGGACTGTTGGTCTGATGTCTTTATCTGGATCGGGAGGAAGTCTCCACGTCTCGTCCGAGCTGCAGCCTTAAAACTTGGTCAGGAGCTATGCTCCATGCTGCACCGGCCCAAACATGCATGTGTCACCCGCAACCTGGAGGGCACCGAGTGCCAGGTAACCTTTGACTGAAACCACTGCTGCTGCAGGCCTGAGAGCTATGCACAAAAGAGCAAACACTTTTTAAATGTCAGGGTTACTTTTTTTCTACTCTCTTTAAACAAAATAAGACTGGCCTTTGGTCACTTTTTTTTTTTTTTTTTTTTTTTTCTTTTAACTTCTCTGCTACAACTTCATCCTTATTCTTCAGGTTTTCAAGTCCAAGTTTAAGAACTGGGATGATGTGTTGAAGGTGGACTACACCAGAGCAGCTGAGACTGTACAAAAGACTGATAATCTGCAGGGCAAGGTCAGTGATACATGCTGACTAGCATCAGGCTGCTTTTTTTTATTATATATATAAAATAAATCATAAAGATGCGCGTGTTGCATCTGTGCTCTCCTTACAGGTGAAGAAGGATGCAGAGCAGAAAGATCAGATGAAAGCTGACCTCACAGCTCTCTTCCTTCCCAGGCAGCCACCCATGCCCCTCACTGAGGTAACAACACAGTCCAGTTTTTTTCTATCTTGGATTGTTGTTGACTATGTAAAGCACACTTTTACAAACCTCCACTTATTACGTATTTACCTTTTTACCTGTCTAGGCTGAACAGCTGATGGAGGAGTGGAACGAAGACCTGGATGGCATGGAAGGATTTGTGCTGGAGGGAAAGAAGTTTGCTCGTCTACCTGAGGAGGAGTTTGGGCACTTCTACACCCAAGACTGTTATGTCTTCCTCTGCAGGTAGAGTCTTTCTGGAGCTCAAATGCTGGTATCAATTTAAAGTTAAAGAAACTTCATTTTATCCTCATCTTTCTGTGCTTTGTTAGATACTGGGTGCCTGTGGAGTACGAGGATGAAGAGAAGGAAAAGAAGGAGGGTGAAGGAGCAAGAGGAGACGAGGAGGAGGACAAACAGCCTGAGGAGGACTTCCAGTGTGTAGTATATTTCTGGCAGGGCAGGCAGGCCTCCAACATGGGCTGGCTCACCTTCACCTTCTCCCTGCAGAAGAAGTTTGAGAGTCTTTTCCCTGGAAAACTGCAAGTACGAGCAAAGATTTGGATGTGGTTTTTTTCTAAAAATGTTCATAACACAACATCTGTTTACATCAGTGTTACACTGACAACCATATCCTGTTTTTCTGTTTAGGTGGTGCGTATGACTCAGCAGCAGGAGAACCTCAAGTTCCTGTCCCACTTCAAGAGGAAGTTCATCATCCACAAAGGGAAGAGGAAACAGAACACAGACTCTGCCCAGCCCTCCCTCTACCACATACGCACCAATGGCAGCGCACTTTGCACCAGGCACGCAAACCTGCTCCTTTTGTCCTCCAGAGAACTTTTATTGTTTTGATGCATGTCAGTTTTCAGTCCCCTGGAACCTCCTTTAACATGTACCCTCCATCTCTCTATCTTAGGACCATCCAGATTGGTACAGATTCCAGCAATCTCAACTCTGAGTTCTGCTTCATACTTAAGGTTTGGATATTTAATAATCTCTTATTCAAGCAGTTCAATAAAGAAAAGTTTAATAAAAAAACGTGCTTCCTGCAGGTGCCGTTTGAGAGCACAGATAATCAGGGCATCGTTTACACCTGGGTGGGCAGAGCGGCCGACCCCGATGAAGGAAAGCTGGCCGAGGACATCATGAACAGCATGTTCGACGACACGTACAGCAAGCAGGTGAGATCGTGTGCAAGCATGCCTCATTTTTATTCCATATACAACAAATACAGTCAAGTAGAAATCTCCCTGCACACTTAACCTGTCATTTTATCCTTTACAGCTGCTGTCAGTGCTGACACAGCAGCTCACAGTTCAACTACATGAGCACAGCTACGCTTTGATCAGTGCTTACACCACAGATACCTCTGTGAATTACATCTTGATTAGTAACAGTTGATTTGTTCTTTAATTAAAGCTTAATCTTTCAGCCTGGCTGATGCTGCCCATTTGCCGATTAATGAAAATGTAAATTAAGGGGCCGGAGAAACGCCCTTCAACCATATTATGGGTGCTGATGTTGTATAATTTGTCCACCAGAGGGCAATCTGCAACTTCCTTGTTGGTGAACCAGCAGGGTCAAGACTTGTTGGGACACAAAGTGTTGTCACGATTGATTATTGTTAAACTGCGGATTATCTTAGTAAGGACTCATGATTAACTTGACATAACAAAGCACAGAAATCTGTTTTTCATGTTTCTGAAAGAAAAAAATTGGCAGAGATGTTTGATTTTTCGTTAATCACATCCTTTTTGTGTGTTTTATGTGGGGTTACCACAAACTAGATTTCAGGCTTGTGTGTATATTTAAAAGTAACTAAAGACTTCAGCCCTCCCTGGTTGTGTCAGGTTTTTGTTATCAGCACAGTGTTCTCATCTTTTTGTGCTCATTATTTCATTGTAGTTTCAGTTAAGAAATTCATTCCATCCATCCTTAAATTTCTTTAAAAATGTGTAAAAACCCTTTTTAAATTTTTTTGATTATATGTACAGTTTTATAATGGTTCATAACTGTCAAGCAATGCCTTCTCGTAACAGTTCTAAAAGTACCATACAGCTCACTCACAGGGGTCTTTTTCAAAGCCTGACTGTGACAGCTGCTGGCGTTATGAGTCATTCAATAAAACAAAATGCATCCTCTGAAAAGAAAAATAGCGAATCTTTAACTTTTTATAGCACATATTTCAGTCTCTTTTTTTTGTACAATTCAAGCTTGGTAGCTTGCAGTGGAAATGCAGTCACAGCACCATCAATCAATGTGTCTCTTAGGTGATTAATGAAGGGGAGGAGCCAGAGAACTTCTTCTGGGTTGGCATCGGTTCTCAGAAACCTTACGATGAAGATGCAGAGTACATGAAACACGCTCGCCTCTTCCGGTCAGTGATCGTTCCCTCTTTTACACTTCACAGTATGAAGCGGCTGCTTTTCTTTATCGCTCAGCATGTTGTTTCTGTCTGTGTGGGATCTTCCTCTTCTCTCATCACTGTATTTGCTCCCCACCCTCCATTCTTCTCCTTCAGCTGTTCAAATGAGAAGGGTTATTTCTCTGTGTCAGAGAAGTGCTCAGACTTCTGTCAGGATGACTTGGCTGATGATGACATCATGTTGCTGGATAATGGCAAAGAGGTAAAAACAGTTAAAAGCTGGTGTGTAGTTGAAGGGATTTGTTAGATTTTATCATCATATTTAACATTGTCTCCGCCTTCCCTCCCCCCCACCAATCTTCCATCAGGTGTACATGTGGGTTGGTACTCAGACTAGCCAGGTGGAGATCAAACTCAGTCTCAAAGCCTGCCAGGTGAGTGGCGAACTGCAGTTTGTTTGTGTGTGTGTTTTTCCATGTTATCCACATTTTTGTAATCCCTCCTCCGTCTCCACCTTCCTAGGTTTATATCCAGCACATGCGCTCCAAGGATACTGAACATCCGAGGAAGCTCCGGCTCGTGAGGAAGGGAAACGAGCCTCACTGCTTCACACGCTGCTTCCACGCCTGGGGACCGTTCAAAACTCCCCCCTCATAGGCCAAACACTATCCCAATCACACACCTGCACGCACACTGCCATATACAATCTTCTACAGATGTCTATCTCTGCTTTAGCTGAGACTCTTTCCTTCCATCCTTTTTGACCAGCAGCTGTCAGTCAGTGCAAGTTCTTCTGGTCAAGCAGCTGCTGGCTGTTAAGTAGCTGAGATAGACTGCAAAATATCCCCTTTTTTCCCACAAGCTTGAAGTCTAAATGAAAGAAAATTATGTTTTGAGATAAAAATAGGCTTTATAAAAACCTAAGGGAGCTGTATTCTCTAACATATCAATCTGATTTGCTGCTTTCACATGGCTTGTGCTGTATGGTTGGTAGTTGTCAGTGGAGGAGGGTTAAGTGCTCATTACTACAAAGGCACGCCTTCATGCTTGGTGCCATTCACGCGGCTCATCAGAAGCAGCTTAAGGCAGGGACTAGTTTGTTTTCTTATCATTGAGGGACTGAACAGAAAACGGCACTATAAGTTTTTCTGAGGAATGTCGGTTTATATATTATATATTTTTCATGGTGTGTTTTTGCCCTTTAATGGGGTCTTCCCCTTTCCCCTCACCATTAGGTTACTGCTCTCACCTCCTGATCCAGTTAAGAGCATCATGGAGAGTGATTTTTATCAGCCGTGTCCAAGTTAAAATTACATTTATTTGGCCAAAGAAATCTTGTTGAGGTCAGAGTGGAAGTTATGTTTTCATGTTTGAGGATGGATGTTTAAATGTGCAATCAGCAGAGCCTAGGAGATACTGAAAAATACTGTATTCACTGATGTCACAGGCTGCATTTAACTTGTCAAAATGTTTATTTTCTAGAGAGAATGAGAGGTTTCTCTCCAAAATAAATGTGTGTACATGTATTTGAAAAAGTAAAGGCATGATATTTAAAGTGCTACAGGTTTAAAATTTTAGACATTGCTTTTTCAAATATTTTTTATTGGGACAGAACTCTAAAATGGGAGATCTTGAGCATTTATCAGAGATATCTTAACTGATATAGAAGGACTTCTGATTCTGCTGATCTTCAAGTTGTTTGAGCATTTTCAATGAGTGCAGCCAGAGCCATCTCAGTCGATCACTGCTGCGGTGCTTTCAGTGATCACGTGGCCTGTGTCAGATGCAGGCACTGGTCCAGGCAGAATCTAGTCCATGTTCCCAGATGGCTGCAACTTTCATCATTTTGCTTAATATTTTGTGGGGTGAACTGTATGCCTGTTGGTGTGTCTGAAAATGTGCACATGCTCCTGATGCCACCTGCAGATGCTTTATTTATGTATTTTATATAAAATAAAACTTCACATTTAACATTTTTTTCCCCATCTGGCCCTCTTACTTACCATCAGATCTTCTCCAATTACAAGTGAGCTGCCACAAAACTACTCGAGCCAAAATAGTTCAAGTCACCTCTGCTTTGCAGTGAGTACAAACCAAACTGGAGCCAGGCTGAGAGCGTAAATAATTTTTATTAACATTCACAATTCTTCATTCAAACTGCTAAATGACCTCATTAATAAATTCTGACACACAAAAGTGGATGACAAACAAATTCATCTTAAGTGTGGGATTAAAAAGGTAAATCGTGCCGGCTGTAGGATCAAAGGGTTAATTGTGTGTTAACGAGTTCGGCCAAAAAAAAGCTAACAAATTTAAAAAGCATTAACATGATTCCTACCTGCTGAGCTACATTAGTTAGTTGTGATGTCTCTTTAAAGCAAAAGAATACTGAGTGGTTTTTAGGTTACAGCAGGTTCAAATCCTCTTTTCTTGTGAACCCAGATATAGATGCTGTATATATTTGATTCTATATACAGTAGAACTTCTTTTAATATATATAAAAAAAAGGGGGGGGGGGGGGGGTTAAAAATACTGGCAATCAAAACTGTGTAACCAACACTACCCAGAATGCACCAGCTCAGAGACACCACAAAAAAGAAATCCCACTTCACTTCCACACTGACTTTGCGACACTTCCCTGAGTCCCATCCAAAAGTTTCTGCATGTGGTGATGAAGAAGAGGATTCGAGTGACACTCATTTTACCACCTTCATCCACGTTTGAATTATTGAGATAATGTATTTTCAACCAAACTAGAGCAGAAAATGAGGATTAAAAGAAAAAAAACATTTCCATTTCTGAGCTCTTCAAACAGGCTGATGCTTCGCTGTAACTTCACAGCACGTGGTCCCACTAATTCCCACTGTAGGCGGGGCCAGTGATGTCATGTGAGGAGGCATTAAAATGGGGAAGAGCAGTTAAATGTTGTGCTGCCATCACTGAATATGAGGATGGTAACTCCACATCTTACCCCGTGACATCACTGCCCAGCTCGATGTTACACTGTGCATTTAGCACTAAAGATATTTCAAAAGTTCAAAAATAAATCGCCTCAGTCTGCCCTCTTCCCCAGCTGGTTCCCTCTGTAGTCAGTGTGATTTTATACTTCCTCACTGCATTTATCATTGAAAATATTCACGTTCTCCAAAAGCCATACAAAAGTTTGCAGTACAAAACACCTCCAGTGGCCCACACTCAGCTTTCTCCTCAGTACCGAGGGTGCAGAGAGCTTTTCAGAACCTGCTGCTGAGTTCAGCGCCACCTCAACCCACACAGGACAAAGGAAGTCAGTTGCCTTTGTTGGCACCTAGAGAGGGAATAGAAATGCTACAACTTTAATGCTCATATTCAAAATACTTCACTGCTAGTTCGTCTTCAACACTACAGTGCTCTCCTTCAGTCTCTGCTGGACAATCTCAGTTTTTTTAAACAGCTTGTCCTCCTTGATGCGTCCTGTGAACAACATCCCATCCACTCATGTGCTCAAGAAATCAAAAAGTGCGTTTGGCAACTGGGTTCCAACTTTGAGGAAAACTCAGATCGAGCCTGGCACGCCACAAACTGCAGATAGAAAAATAAAGTCACCGTGACGTCTCCAGTGTAGAAGGGCTGATGACGGAGGAACGCAAAGAGCTCCAAGATCAACAGCTCAGCTCTTGAAATCAGAACCATCAGCTCCAAGGCCATCCACTTGCCACGCTGTACTCACTAGACTTTCTATGTGTCTACACATTGGAGGCAACATGTTTCCAAAGGGGTTCCAGAAGAAGACAAAGAATTTGTTCTTCCAGCAGGAGGAACCACAACAAGAGTTTTTAACGTTGGATTCTGTGTCCGTGGTAAGACTTTCCTCCCGGCTTTTGCCAGGCAAACGAGAGTGCCGGTGGGGGGACTCCATAGCGGGCTGATGGGAGATGTTTGTGGTCCAGCACTGAAATCCAGTCCATCACAACCACCCAAGCCCCTCCCTGCAGTTCTAAAATAAACAAATACATGATTACCAATCGCAGAAGAACAGAGATACAGCAAGCTTTGGCGCACGTAGCTAATGAGTTAGTAAAAGGTAGTTAAAGAAGAAAAACCATGCACACTGAACTGCATACACAGAGTGAATATGTTTTTGTTTGTTTTTTTAAATAAAAGGCACCACAAGAGAGAACCACAGACTCAAACTAAATAATAAGATCATGCCAAAGAACCAGCAACAATCAGCTCCTGACCTTTGAACTCTGAGTGTGAGAAACAATGGCACTGAAGTGGAGCTTAATGGCAAATTCATTCAAGTCATTATGGAAAAAGTTTTTGCATTCATAATCTTGTAATCTAAATCCAGTAGACAATCTGTTAATCACATATTTGCAAACACACTGCTCTGCAGAAAACCTATTGAGGACACTTGTGTTAATAACAGCTGCAGAAAAGCTGTGATTGATATGAAGTGAAATAATAAGAATTAGCAGTGAGGAATTAAAAAAAAAAAAAAAGACTTCCTGATACATTATATTACATACATTATAACAACAGCGAGCAAAATCACTGAGCTCCAGCAGTTTGAAGCTCTGCTACAGTTGAGTCCACCTCAGTGGAAACGCTTTCAGTTCTTCTGGCTTTTCAGACACAGTTGGGGGGAGACAGTGTGGACGGCTTGTTATTGGAATGCAGCGCTCAGACAGAGCAGCTCTTTGAAGTTTTCACACTCTGGACGCGCTCCATTAGAAACAGGTGTCCGTGTGTGTCCACTCGCTCTCACGCACTCACTGCTGAGCTGGAGCGGCTTCGAGGAGAATGAGGTTGTAACAAGCACATGATCTGAGTTTCTCACCTGTTCAGTTAATGAGGATGCCAGTCGAGCGTCCCTCCTCTTCTTTGATATTCTTTAGGTTATTTTCTGCCTCGTCCACACTTCTGTAGGACAGATATGCAAATTAATCCTCGTTTTTGACAAGAATACGCTTTAATAAGTGCACGCCGTGTATGCCTACGTTAGGAAATCCCTGACATCCTCCACGGTGAGTTCTCCTGTCGAGTCGAGGGTGAGGTCAGCACAGCTAAGGGGGGAGTCCAGTGGGGTGTCCATGATTGGAGAGGACAAGGAGCTGGGAGGCTCTTCTGTTTGCCCTGAGAGGGACAAATCCACAGATTCATCTACAGCTGGGTCACTGACAGTACTGTGTGCTGCTGTATAAGAACCCGCCCGCCCCCCCAAAATGAAACAAATGGCTTTCAGTATGACAAATAGTTTGATAATTATAATATCTACAGAAAGCTTTCACCTCCATTGGATGTTTCATCCTTTTATCGCTTTAACAATTAAATCATGGTGAATGCAATTTGTTTTGACAATAATTTGTTTTAAAAAATTAAAAAAAAAAAAAACTTTCATGTGGAAACAGTTTTACAAAATAATGTCAATTAAAAATATATAAAGGTGATTATGTGGGTTACTGTCTTGCTAGAAAATAAATCCTCTCCCAGGGCCTGCTGCTGAGAAGCATTGCCAGAGCATGATGCTGCCACCATGCTTCAAGGTGGAGATGGTGCGTTTGTGGTTTGCCAGGCTTCTTCTTCCCCAGTCACTCAGTTTGTGAGGACGGCCTGCTCTAGGCAGATTTAGACAAGTGCCGGCCTCCTTCCATTTCTTACTGATGGATTTAACTGAAGTCGGGGATGTCCAGTCAGTTGGAATCTTGTAGCCATCTCCTGACTTATCATTTCAATAATCAGGTTGCTTGGAGCTGGACCTCTGGGGTGAAATTTTACACTATATATTTTTAATTGGCATTACTTTGTAAAACTGTTTTCATGTTGACATGAGGCTTTTTTTTTTTAAAGCAAATTCTTGTCAAAAAAGCTAAATTATATTGAGCACAATTTCATTTATTAAAGCAATAAAAGGGTGAAACATCCAAGGGGGTGAACACTTTTTATAGGCGCTGTATAAAGCACTTTTGTTTTTTTTTAAAAAAAACAAAAACAAACCACAAGCCAAATTTGAAACGCCGGGATCGAACCACCACTGCTCCCCTCCAGTATCTTAGTTATTATGTGTGAGAAGCTTGTACTTTACTGTTTTCTGCTCAAATGAAATACATACACATGATCAAACATTTAAACAAACACTTGAAAACTGAACAATAACACATGCATCTGCACCCCTGATTCACTGTCTGAAGAAACTGGAGCTACTCTTGACTTGGCAGAATTACCAGAACATGCTGTTTAACTTTCAGGGGCAGTTTTAAATGCCCCCCCCCCCCTTTTTTTTTAACCTTTTTGGCAGAATATTTATGTTTATAATATTTAAAGAAGAAAAAAAAAAAAAAAAGACATTTTACTGTTCTGCTGCCTGCATGAAAAGTTCTTAATAACCTAGTCCCAGGTGAAAGGCCCGCTAGTCTCCACAGCAACCAGTTTCCTGCCATGGAAGGAGGTTGGGGTAGGAGAAGTAAGTGGGGCATACTGAATGGTTACCGTGGAGACCAGAGGGGGACCCCTACCAAGGCATGGTCAGGGTTTTAAGAGGCTCAGAGAAAGAAGAGTGAGTGAGTGATGAAGAGGGAGAATAGGCAGGGGGAGAAAGAACAAAAGGGGAGAGAAAAAACAAGGGGAGAGGCAGAAAGTAAGTGTGTGTGTGTGTGTGTGTGTGTGTGTGTGTGTGTGTGTGTGTGTGTGTGTGTGTGTGTGTGTGTCCATCCAGACCTACCCTCAGCCTGACCCATTTGGTTCTTGTGGGTTCCGTTGGCCTGAGGCTGCATCATTGTACCATCGCTGTGGAGACACATGAGCATGCACCATTTACTCTGGCAGTAGATGGAATAATAAAGCAGTAACAATAAAAGTATCATTTCTTTGGTTTCACATGAGTATTCTCAAGCTGGTCGTAACCCAAGAGAAAGCAGTCTGAACAGTCAGCTTAGAGGTTTATAACAGACTTCCTTCCACTGGTCCTGGGAAATTGCTGCAAATCAGTAACAGTAAAACAGATTTTTTTTAGACTTGTTATATTCTGATAAAGGATTTATCAAAATAGCCAAAACTAGTTTAACTACATCCTAAATTTCCCAGGACCAAATTTCAGCACAGAAGGACCTGCTTGCCTTTTCATGCACTTTACCTGTGGAAGGTTTGGACACACTTAACCATTCATATAATCACTGAGTAAAAAGAACCTAAAATCTAATGATGCTTATGCTCTGAATATTTGAATACTACTGGGGGTGTGTTCTACCTGGTGGGCACAGGCTCTAATGGTCGGTCGAGCTGAACAGAGCAGAGCGGTTCAGTGAGGACCTTAGCAGAGAGGGAGAACCTCTCGTACTCTGAAGGAGAAATCAGGTAAAAACCTGCAGAGAAGAACACATGAACACATTTTTCTCTTATTGAGTGAAATGAGCCTTTATTTAGTCCTATATTGACTATTTTAAACATGCTCAGCTGGCATTTTATGTTGATGCAACATCTGTAAGTTCCAGATTAAAACCTTTTTTCCAGGACTATCTCATCCCAAGTAATACTTTTGTCTATCAGACCATGCAAATGTTATTGTGATGCAACGTAAAAGCAGCTGAGGACAAAAGAAAAACCCCCACTGTGCTCTTTAGGTGCCTTCAAATGCGTTTTAAAAAAGAAAAAAGAAAAAAAGTTCATTTTCTCACCCTGTCCATTCTTGGTAAAAACACAAGATGCAATGCCACTGATGTCTTCTTTACGGATGCAGTCATAACGCACCTGAAGACACACAAAACAGAGTCATGACTCATGAAAATGGATTTAAAACATTTACACACTGTTGTCAAATTTTCTTCTATGAAAAACATGCAGCGCAACATTATCGAAACATGCAAACAATCAAACCCTGAGGCTTTACCTGTGGTCGGAGGCCCGGTATGCTAAAGAGGTGCATGTCTCCGAGGTTGGTCAGACAGACCAGTGTGTGTTCACTGTAATCCTCCTGAGCCGTGGAACTGAAGACCACCATGGCCACCTTCCTCACCCGACAGCCTTCGTGTGCAGTCAGCTTGAACTTCGTCTTAGCGCTGACTTTGGGAAGCGAGAACACCTGGAATGGAGCAAAGGAGGAAGAAAGCAAAGATTTAAGACAACAATATTAGTTATGGTCTGCCTCTCAAGCCCAGATTCAAACCCAGATCCATTATGTACATACATAATGTATACAATGACAATAAAAATGTAAATACAGGCTTATGGGTTCGACATTGCAATGTCTTTTTCAACCTATACCTTGAGCTGTTCCTCTGAGGCAATCAGGACAGAGTGAGCGTTGGTCATATCGGGCGCGATGGCGAGGTCTTGTGAGGCTTCGTACGGGTCCGGTAAAGGTTTCCCCCGACCGTCCAGCACACAGATCGACACCACAGGCGCTCTGTGCATCAACTGAATCTCTTTACCCAACACCGCCTCCACGCACACACTGCTCTCGCTCGCTCCGCCACGCTCACACACTCGTCCTGAACCCACACCGGGCACCTCCAGAGCATAGGCGTACACACTGCCCGAGTTGGTGCCTGCCCATAGTGTGGGGCCATGGTGTGTACCTAGTTAAGGCAGAGCATATTGTGAGTGCACTGGAAATGATAAAAAGATACATTTCTCATCTCAATGCTGATGTTTTCCTAAACCCACAAAAACAGTTCAGTTTAATACATAAATTAAGTTATAAGTTATAGTGGAAATTTGTTGCGAATAAGTGAACGCACCATCACGTAGAAATGTGTCTGCAAAGCACACACACCGCACGACTCCAGAGAGAGAGTCATCTGCTGACCGCGGCTCAATCCTTCGCTGTACCGGAGCTACATCCTCCTGTTCTGCTAGAGCAGCATTTGCCTCTTGAACCTACATGCACACAAACACACAATATTTATTTACACTATAAACAGTGTTCTGTTTGGACCTTTTACTACAGACACACGACTCTTACCTTGCTGGTGGTGTAGTGCGTGCGTTTCTTCCCAGATACCCTGCTTTTGCGGATGCGTCTGAAGCTCTGTCGTAGAGACTTCTTCAAGGACTTGACTCTCGACAGAGGACCCTCCATCGCCAAGGAGTCATTAGGGTGCAAGGTGCACCTAAGAGAGCATAAAAAGCACCAGAGTGCTGCTTATTGGAGTAAATTAAATTTTTATTTATTTTTAAACGACGCTCATCTCAGTCAGCAAGGAAATGAGTAAATAGAGACAGAGGGTAGCAGGGACTAAGTACATCTTTATTATCCCCAAATGCCTGTGCTTTGCCCCATAACCAAAGAATAAACAAACAAATCATGACTTGTGTGCGCCTGACCTTGCCAGCACAGCGTTTCGTCTGTGGTAGTCAAAAAGGCCGAATCCATGACTCGTCCCAAAGGCGATCAGGTTCCACTCGGCATGCAGTGCCACCGCTGTCACCGAGGCCGGGGGCAAACACTGCACCACCACCAGTGGCTGAAAGCCTGGGGGGAAGGGTGCGGGTTTAGAGCGTGGTTCCAGCCTGTCGTGGCCCTTCCAGGTGAAGCCCTCCCTGTCGTACAGCAGATCAACCACTGACACGTCCACCAAGTGGTCTGAGCGCTCGTCACTCAGTCCCAGCACAATCACCTACAAATGAGAAGTACAGAAGCATCATGGCTCGTCTTGCTTTTTGTTAAATTAAATTTCATTTATATAGCGCCAATTCACAACAACGGTCGCCTCAAAGCACTTTATATTCCAAGATAAAGATTATACATTATTAAAAAGAAAGAAACCCCAACAATCACGACTGTTTATCATGGAGGCGACCTTGGATGACGTGTAGGGATGACAAGGTTCAGAAACTGACTGAATATGCAATACCAACACCCACAGCCTTGTGCCGTGGTTCCTTTGAGCCAGTATAAAGCAAAGCAGAAAATTGGAATATCTTTAAAAACCAAATTTGATTCAGATTTTAATCAATTACAAAAACTTTCCATGACTTGCTAATGAAAACAACTTTCTTTACTTCATGTTTTCTTTTATTTTTTTTATTTATTTTTTTATCTCGTGACAGAGCGCGTCCACACGAGTGTGATCTTTACCTGTCCAGCGGTTCCTGCCACCACCAGCTTGTTGCTGTATTTGCACAGACTTATCTTCTGGATGCCGAGCCTGGGGTCATCACTGTAGGGTCAAAACAGCCCACCTAAACACACGAGCGCATTGGAATTATTTAATTTGAATATAAAACTAAGCATTTACTTTTTTGGAAATGATAAGAAAAAATTAAGACAGAAAACAGAAACTAGAATGTGTCAACATTTGTGGATCCCCATTGGAAAACCCTGCGTCCTCATTCTGAATATTTGCCCTTAACAGGCCACTAACAAATTCAGTTTAATGTCAAAATGACCTCCTGGTGTTTTCCTCCTCCTTTAAAGGCAGCCTCTCTCCTCTTACACTCAACCAAATACCAGGACTTTCCCCTCATACATTCACCACAAATGTGCATTAATCTGTCTCTCACACACAGACAGTAGGAGTCCCTCTCACATGGGAGTTTTATCTTAGCAAAACAAGGAGCAGGAGAAGCTCGTCACACACACACACACACACACACACACACACACACCACACACCCGAAAGAGTGGGATGATGGGTCTGGTTTTCATTACAGAAGAGAAAAAAGGGAAAGGCTCTTCATCCCATATGAGGGCCACATTCCTGAACATGAAACTCTGTTACCACAGGATACACGAGGAAATGTGTTTGCATGGCAGTTAAAGAGTGAAGAGGAAGAAAAGTAGTGAACAGAAGGAAAAAGAATAACATGCCTATGTGTCTATATGTACAAATACCTCATCTCTTTCCTTTTACTGGTATGAGGTCTCTAAATTGTTTTTATTCATTTTGGATCCCAGATAATATATTCTTATCCTGATCGCATGTCCAAGCACCGAGAAACATTTCTTACTCTAGGACCAATTCCTTTAAAATCTCCTGTCTCCATTTCCTGTCTAATGAAGCCAAACTGCTCAGCCAGATCGCCCTTGACATGAAATTCTGCCTTCAGACTGTGAATAACTTCATTTAAATGTAATTCTGAACAGAAAACTGGCCATTAAACCAGAAACAGACTGCGGTTTACACTGGAGTCAACTTTTAATAAGAGGAACAATGGGGTGGGCCAGTCTCAAATCCAAACACATGAAAACAATCAGAAAATTAGGGCCACAGATGCACCATTACAGGACTGCATGTGCACGAAAGACAGACTGCTTTAATTCCCTCAGCCTGTAAAACCAGACCCTGCGTCTGAACTCTGAGGAAAGACTTTTATTCTTGTCATTTCACCTCTTTTCACGCAGGCCTCATCGCTTCTCACCTTCCTGAATGGAGGCCATTCCTCCTCCTGCTGCATGTCGGGGTCGCTGCTGGGGTCCTGCAGGTCATCGCTAGGGTCACAGTCGGTGTGGAAGACATTGGCTGTGCTGAGTTTGTACAGCGGAGTGAGAGCAACACCTGAAGCGTCCCAGAAACGCACAGTGCCATCCTCGTGGCTGTGAACACACCGGATTTCAAAAGGAAAAAAATGATAATAATCACAGAGAATTCACCTACTGCTCCATTTCACAGCCATCCATAACATTTTGGGACGTTCAACTGTTTTATCTAAAAACTATTATTTCTACAGTTAGCTAATGCTACAGTCACATGTGCAATGAACTTGCACTCTAGTTGCATTTGAAATGGTTGCCTCAAAGATGGGGACCAAGTTTGCGAGCAGTCGCAGTCAGCGGCCAGCTTCAAAGTGACCGGTGCATCAAAGCACCGATAAGACAGAATCGGTTTGCGATTGAATGAGATCAAGTTGCCACTGACATGAATTTCTTTTGTGATAATATGGCAACTGCACTGTGATAAACTGGCAAAAATCACAAATTTGTTGCCGTGTTTATAGACAGAAATTCACATCATAGGTCACACTACAGTAAAAATAGGACCGCAACTTCCCTGTGACTAGTTTAAAAATAAATAAATAAATTGTGTCTGTCCAGTGATTTTTTTTTTCCCAGTTTAATGACTGGTTACAAGTAGTTGTGGTGACCACTTTTCAAGGTGACTGCACAGGTCGCCTGGTGGTCCGACTGCAACCACTCAGACCGATAGGCAAGTTTGCAAATAATCACCATCTAATATAGAAATGTAGACTAACTGCCAGCATGTTGCAATCAATCTGAGAAATTTCTCCATAAATAGCAATGTAGTTGAAGCAGGATGATGATTTTGCTGCAAGATAACATAGGCACTCAGCAATTTTTGCTTTTATATAGGAATGTAACCAGAATACAACCAGTTGGCAACCAGCTGAATCAGCAATTGATACTGGTCACAAGAAGGTTTTTTATTTCCCTCTAGTGTGACTGAGCCAGAGGAGCTTCAGCTTTTTATCCATCCTCTTGGCTAATATTTTAGCTACTAACCAAACTTCTGAATAATAATTTCCTTTTTTTTTAATTCAGAATTTTAGCTAGCTATATAAACTGTTAATGAGATATTTTTAACAATGTATCCATACTACTTCAACAGTTATACTTTTAGCTAGCTGACCATCAAGTTTTTAAATCATCCATGGATTTATGTTGGCTCCATTTCTGCTACCATCCATTGCTTTAAGCTGACTGAGCTCTGGTGATGAAATAAGTTCCTGTAATTTAAACAATGAAGAGAAAGACACAGCATAAAGAAAAGAAAAACAAAGGCAGCTGAGGCTGAGGATACTATCAATCAGGATGTTGCAAACAGCAGCAATCCTCCTCCTGGTTTCACACTATTCTCACTTTTTTTAATTTTCTTTAAACTGCTTACTTTTATTAAACAACTGTTTTTATTGCACTTTAGGTCAATGCGAGCTTTGCCAAGTGGTGTAGTTGGCAACACCAACAGTTTTCAGGGGATTTCCCCTTCACCATTTTTTAATGCAGGATATCCTTCCTTCACACTGTGTTTAGTGACTTAATCTTACTAGAAAGCATCAGATTTAAGTTGTGGGGGAAAAAAAAAAAAAAAGCGGTCTGAATCCACTTGTGTGTGTGCGTGCATGCGTGTGTAAATACCCTGTCAATAGCAGCTCTTGTTGTTTAGGTGGAGGTGCCAGATTCTTCCCACCACATATTGGCCAGCTCTGTACAAAAAAAAAAAAAAAAAAAAAAAGATAATAATAATAATAATACATTAAAATAAGGTGAGATTGGACTTTTTTTTTTTTAACAACATCTACTTTCTTACTTTCTCATGAACTTTCTTAGAAAATTTACCACAGAAATTCCCTCCTCTGCAGTTCAGTGCTTCCTCTATAATAATGTCTTGTCTTCCTGATTTGGCCTCACATAGACAAAGAGCAACGATTTAAGAGCATAACAGCTGCTTGGTGTGTGGTGTGTGTGTGTGTGTGTGTGTGTGTGTGTGGTGTGTGTGTTACTAATCTGCCACTGATCATACAGCTGATCTAAGCCACAAAGCTTTTGAAAGCCTTTAACTGCCAACACCTGCTCTTAAAGCTCACACACTACCAGCGGGCTGACGGCTACATTCCTGTTTGCTTCCCCTCCTCATTGCTGAGCTGAAAGCCTGTGACTAATTACTTCCATTAAGACGCAAATAGCCCCATCAGATCAATTTAGAAGCGTTATTTTACTTTACTCATTACCCATGTAGACGCCTATGAGATTTGGAATGAGCAGTTTGATATAAATCCAAATAAAATATCGTAACTACACCAAAACGTAGCCTGGTGACGGGCCACACTTGTCTAAGGTGTTCTCAGGTTAAGCTGCTTACGAGCATCTTGGATTTCCTGCAGCTGAATATCCCACATTGTAACGTATAAACCAATTTGCTAAATAATCCTGTCATTCATAGTGCCGATGAGCTTCTTACCCTGTGTGTGTGCTGCCGGCCTTGCTGTGCTTTGCCAGCATTGATCAGCCTCTCCCAGAGCTTAGGAGGGACACTGGAAATGTGGCAGGAGCAGGTGATGGCTGAGGAGTGAAGAGGAGCAAGATAGGGAGTGGGTACAGAGGGCCAGCCGGGCGTCTGGAGGTCAATTACAACCAGTTCTTCTTCGAGTAACACCACTAAAGCCGATGGGTCATCAAATTCTAGAAGATGAAGAGTTAAGACAGAGGATTAAGGATTGATACTCTGGAAAATGTTGGGAAACAGTGTTAGGAATCCACATATGCATAAACCATCTTTAATGCTGGTCAGATTCTGACCTCTCTCTCTCTCCACGTTGTGGACGGTGAAGAAATCAATCACTCTCGTGATGTGAAGTCGAGGGTGACGTGATCTTTGTCCTGTTGGATGGTCAGACAGTGGCGGTCACCGTAGCTAGCTCTGGGCATCCCTCCACTGTATAAGAGCACTGGAGAACTAGAGTGAGAAAAATAGATTTACCATTTTTCTGCCCGTCAGTTTTCTCTGGTTTAAGTCTGCATTCCTTTATCCATGTTTTATATTAATGGATGTGCATATAATTGTCAAACTAAAAGCACAGTTACAGATCACATTTCTCTCGTTGCTTTATTACTTTTAATTAGTATGATATTTACCACAGACAAAAAGTTACTTAATGCAGAAAATTACAACTTTTGGATTGAGAAAACCAGAAAAATAATTCATGCTTGAATAAATATAGAAAAAAAAAATTAAAAGAAGAATACCAATGGAAAATAAAACCAAAATAAGACTGGCATACAATATTAAGATTCAAAATGGCCTGTTTGACAGGAAGAATCAAGTGTACTTGAACAGGAAGGTCACAAAACAAGGTTCAACACTCACCCTACTTGTGTTGTCCTCCACAGGATTTTATTGATGGCTTTACAGGGGAATGGACCTGTGATAGACAATTACACAAGAAGAAGAAAGGAAAAAAAAAAAAAAAAAAAGATTTAAGCTACCAGAGATCCTTTTCAGTCCAAGAGAGGACACTTGAAAGGGGCCGTAAGTTAGAGAACACTCAGGGTGATCTACAGTAACATTAAATAATTTACAGGCAACACAGAAAGTGTGCTCACAGCGTGTGTGTGTGTGTGTGTGTGTGGGGGGGTGGGGTGGGGGGGGTCTGTCTCTTCTTAGCAGAACATCAAATCTTACACTGCAAAATCAGATTAGGATCCTCTAAAAGTTGAGGAAGCTGCAGCTTGGTGCAAAAGGAATGCACGCTGCAAGATTTTCAGCAGGTGAGGCGAGTGCTTTCAGGAAAAGAGAGCCCCACGCTCGCAGTCATACTGACTTCTGAACACTTTCCAGGAAGAAATGCTCCCTGTGTTTAAACCTCTAGTCAAAGCAAGGGTTCAGCATTCACAACAAAATTAAATTAAGTGCAAAAGGTTCGCTCTCCAAAGTGAAGATGCAAAACTGAAGAAAGAATCATCTATTCTCTGTACACCCTTATAAATGCAAAACTCTGTTCTGCATCTTTATTATTCTTGAACAAACAGCAAATGCTTCAAAAACATTTCTCATCATTAAAAAAAGGAAACAAAATGACAGACAACAGGAGATTATGAAAGAATTTGCATGATGAGGAAAAATGCATTTAATGCAACCTCTGCCTGGACCCACAGGAAGCTCTTACTCTCACCAGTGAGACACTAAGCGTCACCTGTCAGTCACAGACATCAGATTCCACCACATCCTCCAGACCTGATCCTCCTAAGCAAGTTTCACACCTAAACCTGAAATGTTAATGCGTGGAGTGTCTGAGCTATGTGTGCATCTCTCACCATAAGGGACAGTAGAGGACACGGGCTGGTGATTGCAGGTGTTGCCACTGGTAACAGCCCAAACTGAATAGCCGCCATCATTATGGGAACAGACAAACAAGTTTCCAGAGCGTTCCCATACCAGACTCTCCAGCTGCTGCAGTGGGGGGGTTCACAAAAGCAAAGACACACAGTCATCACACCAGGTCATCTAGCTGTATAATCAGCGCTATCAGATATTTAGCAAACATCAACAGCAACTCCTAAATGACTGTGGGATTGGGGGCGTAAACCTTGTTTATAAAGACTGGTGTATGTTGACAACAGTCACTTGTCCAGAGGATAAGTTTGTTTTTTTTTAAAAAGGCAACACCCTTATCCAATTTATTAATAGTTCTTTATGGCACCATAATCAAATACTCATCCTGAAAACTGTGAGCAAGAATAATGAGCACTAATTACTAACAGGTACCTGTTTGCCCAGGAAGAGCTGGTCAGCATGACGGGTATTCAGATCCCACAGGACCACCAGGCCTCGGCTGTAGCCAATCAGAATCTTCCCCGACTGCTGAGGGTGTTCCTGAAGAGATTCAACTGGACCCAAAGATTTCCCACATCTGTAGTCATCTGGCAGGCTGGGAAAAAAAACAAAACATTCATTATCCAACATCTGTAGCCTCTGCTTCATTGTGATCCGGGAGATAATTAGTTACAATTATCTACAGGTCCCAACAAGGCCAAATGTCTGATGAAACAATTATCCAAAGATATAAAGTTATAAAGGAGGATGCCCATATTCCTACAAATTTACAGTCACCTGTTTCCATGTGAGTGAAATTTTATGTTTTGGTCACACTGTCAAGAGAGAAACCTTGAACAGCTGATATTTAAAAAAGAAAGAAGAGAAAAAAAAAAAGAAAAAAAAACCTCCAACCCCCAAATTGGTTTAGTGTTTGTTATTTGAACTTATAGTATTTGGAGTGAGGGGTGTAAATAACAGAGCCCACATATGGTCCAACAGAGCTGTAGAAGAAGTGCAAGGAGAGAACAGAAACTGGAAGTTATCAGTGTGTCATCCAGTTAGTAAGCAGAACACAGGAACTGAACAGCAAATACACAAAGCTCTTCCTCGCACCAAAACATCCCAAAGCAAAAGTGTCAAAACATGTATAACCAACAGAGAGCAAAGACCTAAATTGCTGAAGTTTGAGAACAAGACATTCCTCTGAGGCAGAGGAGGAATGTAGAGCAGGACACACCCTTGAGATGTCAGAGGATTCCCTCAGCGAAAGAAGAAAGGAGACTAAACAGCAGAGACAGAGAGAGAAAATGAAACGATAAATAAAGGGGTAAGGCTAAGAAAGCACTGCAGCTTTATGGACTTTAATGTAGATGAAACACAAGCATCACAAAACAGCAGGCCTGGGTGAAACACACACACAAACTTCTGACTGTTGTAGGCTCCACTGAGGAAGATCCCCTCCGGAAGCACAGAGGCAGAAACATTCCCAACAAAGCATTCCATTGTCTCCGTCTCTGTTCGTAAGTATTTTTAGGGAATCCAGCATCCTGCTATAGAGTCTTAGAGATGAGCCTGTGTTACACTTTGCCAACCGGAATACTGCATTTTGGCATTCAGTACAAAGCATCACTGTCTAAAACCTCCCCTCCTTTGCGCACACACCCACCCCACCCGCCCGCCTTATCAGGGTCCTCGTTAGGCCTCAGTTCTGCTCACTTCCCTCAACAAGCCTGGTTAATGAGGGGTTTGGCCAAGCAGTCACACACTCACAGCAGAATGAAAAAGAAACACAACAGTAGCACTGATACACAGCCAGTGTGGCAGCACAGGAATTCAGAGAGCAAAGCTCAAGGACAAACCACAAAGCAGTCTGTGGTATGTGTTGGGTTTTTTTGCTTTGTTTTTTTGCTTTTTTTTGTTGTTGTTTTTTTGTTTGTTTTGTTTTCGGGGGGGGGGGGGGGGGGGGGGGGGGGGGGGGGGGGGGGGGGGGGGTGGGGGGGGGGGGGGGGGGGGGGGGGGGGGGGGCGCTGTATTTTTCTGTCATTCATGCAACATTGTTTGTTTTTCTATGATAACAATCGAATCCCTTTATGTGCCTGATGATTTATGTTTGTGCTCCACTCGCACTGTGTTTTTTTCTAGTTCACTGCTGAGCTCTCATACATCACTGCACACCCCTGCTTGCCACAGTGAGGCTACACCATCATTCGGGGGTTGGATTTAAAAAAATAAAAAATAAAACCACTTGTAAATAATGGCCCTGCAGTAACACATTTGTCTTTCTGTAATGTCAATTTTCCAGTTGACACTGTTTTTGTGAACAATTTCCTTTGTCACATTTGCAGCTTTTACAACACTTGGTTCAAAACAAGAGGTTTTAGCTCCTCTCTTCTTTAAGGCCATCGTCTCTCTAAAACTCTGTTTTTGCTGCCCCTTGCATAGAGAAGTTTGAGCTACAGGTATTGGGCCTTCATGCTCACAGATAGAGCTGTGTGCTTGAGATAACTATGTTAGGTCATCCCCTTCACCACCTTGACATCTCAGAGAAAAGTAGGAGAAAAAAAATAACCAAGCATTAAGAGCAGTCTGATGCCTGGGCTTTAGGCTCAAGGAATTACTGAACATAGATTTAACTTTGGCCATATTTAATACCATGTTAAGAGCATTTATAAGGCAAAAAATGAAGAATTAAAGCACAAACACTCTGTGTCCTTCATCAGACTGCGTGAGTAGTTTAAATCTGGCAGATAACAGAAAGAGGAGGAAATGGTTAATAAATATTTTCCAATCTACATTTGTACCAAAAAAAAAAAAAAAAAAACACATGACTAAGAAGCTTTTAATAACAACACATGTGACAGTTAAAAATTGTGCAAGTGAGTTACTGGAACAAAGCTAAAATTAGGTAATGGTCAACTTCATGGTCATTACTTAATAGTACATTATTTTATTTTACTGCATTTTATCTCCCCCCCACCAGCAAAAATTCTACAATTAAAAGCAGAACCAGTGTCCCAAAACTTTAAAACCGATCAAAGAGCAACGTCATCCTCACTCACACTTGAGAACAGTATGTAATTAATCTGATGTGTCTTGTGTTAGAAACAAAAACAAAACAAAAATAATAAATAAATATATAACATCTGACAGTGTTTATGGAGCCTGAACCCAGTGAACCTGACCCGCCTGCTGCTGCTAGGGTCAAAAAGGGATGTGTGTATCAGCACGCATGTTGTGAGCTGCTCACTGGAGCTGTGAGGAGAGGAAAGTGGAGTGTTCAGTGTTTACAAGAACACATACTGTGATGGCGGATGGAGAAGAGAGAAAATGAGGACGTGAAGAAAAGTCAATAAAAGAGATTTAAATGTGAAGTTGTTTACAGGAATTTAGTATAATTTGATAGTCTGCAATAAATATCTGCAATATAAAGAAATATGGCTTCCAGACAATATACCACTTTATTCTATTAAGTGCATCTACCAGCTCTTTTAGTCTAACAGTGTCATCTTAACATATATAATGCTCAATCTTTATCCCTGTGTTAATTTTATTTTGTATTAATTACTTTATGTGGCAATCTCACCTATGGGTAATCTGATCCTGAACCAGTGTCTGGTTATCTTTCAGTGAGAGGCAGGGCACCTCTAGGAAGTAGACACCTCCTCCTTCTGTTCCAATGCAGAGGAGGTCACATGACTTCAGCAAGAGTAGTACAGTCACCCGAGTGGCACTGAGAGAAAGAGAATAAAAATAAAACACTCTTAATGATAATCTGACTGAATTCTGACAGGCACAAATGGCAAGATCCCCAAAGAAAAGCTGGTTTGAGAGAGAGGGTGAGAGGTTGATCCCAGACTTTCGAAACTTCCCAATTTGCATTAAAGTTTCCATAATGACGAGTCTTGTGTACCTGCAGCTCTCGATGCCAGGTCTTCCTGGCAGACTATAGGCATTCACTTCCTGCAGAGAGACTGTGCCCTCTTTCTTAACCCCTCCAACCTCTTTTGAGGGCCCGGCCACCAGCTCCCACAGGTGAATCGTGTTGTCATCCAACAGTGACAGAAGACGACCCTTGGAGACAGAATTAATATGTGATGACTGCCCATCGCTGCGATCCTGATTTATTTATTTAATTTTCCAGGAGAAAATTGACCTCACCTGTCCAGGCAGGAAGTGGATTTGTGTGACGGCGATGGTGTCTTTATGTAGACCTGTGAACTCCACACCAGGCGCCCATAGCTGCAGGTATCTGGTCAAAGAAATACACAACTTGGCAGACATTTAGACTGTGCAATGACAAGGCTAGTGGGCCAGAGTTATCCGCCTACTTGAAAGATGTCACAAGCAGCAGGCAAAAGATGACCAGTTCAACTGCAGGAACGACATGTGCAAGAGACACACTCAGCAGCCCGTGTCATGCATTTTAAGATGTCCATTTATGCTGAAGAGTGAAAATATTGTAAGGCATACTTGCTGTTTATATCTACAGACGTGACAAATAAAAAGGAAAGACCTGATTGCTTAATACTATGAGGATAGGATCTGTGTTATTCTGTGGGGTGGAGGGGGAGGGCGGGGGTCTATAGAAATCAGGCCTCCATGAATCAGTGAAGTTGGACTTTACATCTGTGTCTTTCCAAAGTTTGTTTTTTTGGAAATAAAATGTCACATCTATAATCTTATTCCATTAGCCCGGGATGAGTCAAACATACTGCCACAGGGTCCAATCAGGCCCCCGTGGATGTCTTTCAAAAAAATGTGGACATTTCAAAAAGTCGTCTTACTGACATAGACATAACCCATGGCTTGCAGAAAGTAAATAAATCATTAAATGAAATGAAATTTTATTGTTAGTTCAATTTAATAACAGAAAAGTCCCTTTTTTCTCCAGTATCTCAGAATTCGGTGTTTAATTACAAAGCATATTTCTTTATTTCTTACAGTGTAATCCCAGTGAGCAGCACTGACAGGTTTCTTTAATTCCTAGAGTAGCATTTCTTTATAATGTGAAAAAACTAAGGGTGAAATTTAACTGTTTTTTTATTAAGACATCTCAGGGATTGAACGTGTACTTAAACTTCTTTACGCTGAAAGTAAGTGGAACAACTCAGAGGGTTTTTTTTGTTTGTTTTTAAATGGGATGTTAGGCAATGATTTATGAGAGATGAAATTGGGCTTTATGTGGCCAATGCTGTAAAATGGGTTTGGCATCACTGAATTAGGCAGTTTTAGGTTTTGTCACATATAGCACAAAAACTGGCTTGATAACTAAATTTTTAATCATAAGAAAAGAAGGCGGCGGGGGAGACCCAACGGCAGCTCCCAGGTGTTCCTGAGATGTCACATTATAGACAGCCTGAAGCCTTAATGCCTCTGGCCACAGCTGGTGCAGCATGAAGGCATAAATAGGTACATGTAGGGAAAAAACTTGCATGAATCACCAAACACACCAAGTAGACTCAGCAGAGAGCTGGGTAAGAGCATTGTTTTATTTCTAACTCAGTGGCTAGCTATACACAACAAAAACACTCCCAAAACTGCCACACTCTGTTTCCTAATTAATGCAGGTTGCCAGCAATCCCTTATAGAGTTAACCATTCCTCTTCAAAATATCACTCTTTTCCTCTGTTCTTTCCTTGTAACTCATTGCTGCACATCAGTATAGCACTATGTGCTAAGTGTGGCGCCAACTCTGCCAGAGGAAGCAATTAGACTCCCGTAATGGTTTAAAAATATGCATGACTGCTACGGAACACCAGTGTTGTTAAAAGTTGATAACCAAACTGCAGATATTTTTAGGTATTCAGAAGGTCACAAGACAGAGGGGACCATTCAGAGGAAACACAAATCTATTGTTGACCATCTCCTCCGGTCTACGCAGATGTATATACACTGTGTAACACAATATTCACAGTGTCAGATATTGCAGATAACATGACAATACACTCGTGTCAGCATCATTAAATCAACACAACACAAAAAGTACACACACAAACAGCAGGCAGAGAGGCTTATCTTAAAGTACCCCACTTTTCTTAAACAAAAAAAAAAAAAAAAGGAAACTCTTATTTTAAAAGCATTAAAAATGTGACTGGGAGGACAGCGCGCTGTAATTCTGAGCCGCAAACTACAAGATACAGAATTTAGGTGTAATAGAAGGGAACACTATAACAAAGCTCATAGCAATTACCAAAACCAGATGACGCAGATGCTTAAAACCACCGCTGTGTATATATGTCTGAGTATGTGTGTAATCAGCGGCAATCTTCGCAGTCACCCCTTTGTTAGCCCAGGAAATGAAGCCGAGCTGATAAAATAAAGATTACTCTCAAGATCTGTGACGGCACCGGCGCTAAATGGGGCTAAATTGTGAGTTAACACACACACACACACACACACACACACACACAGGCGCACACACACACACACACAACTACACACGTGTGCTTGGAAGCAATAGAGAGACACTTTAGAACACTGCTTACATAGGCCCGTAGGAATGTGGATTAAAAATGCAGAAAAATACGAGGAAATCTGGGGACTGCATGTTTGTATGCGACTGTGTGCATAGCGGGTTTTCTGCATTTCTGTTTTATCTGAGGAAAAAGAAAAGATCAATATTATAATCAGATCCATTTATATTTTTTCTTCCACTGCCACTGGGTTTCCCCCCCCCCCTTCCTATTTGCAGCATTACCAGGAAAAATTGCCTACAAATCTGCATAATTTGAGCCTACTTTCCCAGATCCCCACACTCTGAGATACTCAAGAATTTGTTAAGAAAGTCACAGATATTCCACAATCACCATTCTCACTGCTTTACTGCTCTCTAGTCAGAAGAGTGGGATGCAAAAATATAAAAATAAAATAAATCCTGCTACAACTTTCAATGCTGTAAAATCCATCCTCTTGTTTTTGGAAGCTGTCTTCTTTCATCTACTCATCAGGATGGAGAGAAGTTAGAGCACTCTTCTTTTTCCCCTCCCAACTTAAATCCCACTTTATTCATTCCCTCACAGTGCTGATCCCCTGGAGGCCACACTGAGCGTTATACTGGCATTCCTGAGTGTTGTCACTTCCCGTCCCTGCGTTTCATTCACTGCAATAACACGTCTTAGACAGCTGGAGGTGGAGGTGTGAGGACAGCATTTATTTGTAGGTCATGAACTGCCAGTCGAGATTAAAACAAAAAAGCAGAGCGAGCTCAAGACAAAGCAGTGAGTCAATTTGTGCAAGTTACAACATCATATGTATCAAAAATAACAAAGGATTAAACTGTTGAATAAAGAGTTGCATTAAATATCTCTGTTAAAAGCAGATGCAGTGAGCAGAGTAGGCTTCACAATCTCAAGAGAAGTAATTCTGCAGCAAAGACGACAGAAAGGTAACAGTCAAAGACTGAGAAACAAATTTAATTGCTCTGCTGGGACTGAAAGGTAGAAGTGAGAAAGCCGACACCAGAGTTAGTTAAAACAGAGAAAGATCACAGCTGTGTGGAAAGATCAGAGGGACTGAAAAAGATGGACAGCCGTGATTTGTGCATATATTCCAGTTATGTCATGAGACCACAGCTCATTCATCACAAATCTATCTCGCAGCTCCCACACATTTAGGTTGGCTATGAAAAAGAAAAAGAAAAAAATTGTAAGAGTGCAAAGACAGCTGTCAGCACATTGAGAGGAAAAAAAAAAAAAACAAGACCACTAATGAATATTTAGGACACTGTCAGAGATCTCACATTTGGCTGGTCTGTAGCAGCTCAGACAGAAACCAGGCCCCCCCCACATGACCATGAATAAAAAATGTTCATCAATCAGAAGAGAGAAGTGAGCCATTTAAAAAAAAAAAAAAAAAAAAAAAGCAGAGCTATTTGGTGCCATTAAGAAAAAAAAGTCCAAAAGTTCACACACTCACTCACTCTCTCTCTCACTCTCACACACACACACACACACACTCTTTCTGCTCCTGGTGTGTCAGAAGACAGCTGGTAGAGGGATTCCTGGTGATGATGTCACCCTGTTGCTCTGACCTCATTAAAAGTTTATGTGCATGTCTGACTTAAGCTCCCTCCCCAAGAGGTCTGCTCATTGGCCAATAAACACAAGCCCCCAATAATAAGCATGTAAATGTGTCACCCTTCCTGCCTCTACCAGTACACTGCTACATGTCATTCCAGTTTACTCTGATTAATAATGAAACCTTAACACAAAGAAAGGGGGAATTTTCAGAACATCTTTACACATTAAGGAGTAAGTGAACAGTCACTGTTGCGAACAGGCTCACAATTACTGATACTGAGCAGGCCCAATGTTTACCATGACCACAATCTTTTAACGAAGGCTGCTTAAATGTGTTTGAATTCAATTTCCCCATCAACTGTAGCCCTGTTCGCTTCAATAGCTTCAGGTAATATGAGATCCCATGCCTTCATATTCCACGAGGTCTTCGTTGAGAGGGATTGATTTCCAGGAATAAACTGATCAGAGGGGAACTGATTCTGATTAAAAATTTATAGGAATAATAAAGATACAGTATATAAAACTCTGAAGTCTCATTAGATATCCCTGGAGCTGCAGTGATGATCCCGAAAAGGTTTCTTATTCTGGGAAACATGATTATGCTCAACAGATTTAAGACATGGCAATCTCTCCATTACATTTAATTTTTTTTTTTTTTCCACCTATGAATTGATGTTGGTGCTGTAATATTAAAAAGTATTGTCAAATATATAAGGATTTATCATCTGGGGAGTAAAAAAGCTGCTATGGGTAAATTCCTTCCTTCAGCATATCCAAATATCTTTCTGAAGCTTAAACCATTAGCGTACAAATGTGTAAAAGGCAGACAGAAGTTGAGGAGGAATTCCTGCAAATTAGTATAATAGTAGAAGCATCATCCACAGTTCAAACAACACACAAACACACACACACACACACACACAACACACACACAAGGCTGTAACACCAAAAACTAAAGGCACCAAGGCTTTAATACTTGCTAAATAGAATGAAACACTGGCTCAAAGCACTGACTTGAAGGCCTCATCCACCATCCATTTGTTTGAAGAAAGAAAGTATCAGCAGACACTCAAAAGCAGTGACACAAATCACACTCAAAGTTGTCCTAAATGATACACCAAAGGTTTAGGGGGAAAAAAAATAAATAACATGGATCTTTGAGACACCTGTTGAATGGCAGATTGGTTGAACTGTGCTGATCTGCATGTTATGTGTGTAACATACAAAGATTTGCTTCACTGCTCACCAGAGGACCCTAAAAAGCACACAATGGAAGCCTACAGTAACTCATAATCACTGAATCACTGTCTCTTCCTCACACACTCACATACACACAAGTGCAATTGCCCGCTGATGCAGAGAGAGAGTGCGTTAGCAAGGATAAAGCGATTTCACGGTCTGAATACAGACAAACAGAAGGCATTGTCTTCCATGTGGACACACAGGCAGCACCACCACCACCCCCCACCCCCACCCACCACACAAATGTGACAGAAGATAGGGTCGGACAGGAAGGAAGAACAAGTTAGCCGCACACAGAGAATCTAGGCTCTAGAACAGGTTAAAAAGAAATTTCTAAAAAGTTTCAGAGCCACACTTCCAGGAAAGTTAATCTGATTGGGTCCTAAACTTCTAAAGACATCATTTATGTGCATTTAAGTCCCTTCCCTCTCTACACACATAGCAACACATGCACAATCACAAACTCTAAAGACGTCTGGCAAAAAGCAGTCTACAACAAGACAAGCCAAACAACTCCACCCACCCACTAGAGAAACAATCTTGTCTTATTTGCATCCTTTCCCTCTGCTAGTACCTCTCCACCTCCCACACTCCCCTCTGTGCAGCCCCCTCAGTACACACTCTGTGACACTGAGGCAGTCAAAGCTGAAGGAGTAGAAATACATGACTGTTAAGAGAGAATCACTACAGAATAGGACAAGGCTGATTTTAACAACCCCAAGAAGATCAACTGAACAAAGTAGCATCACCAGCAGGGACAAACAATGAACAATTACAACACACTCCTAGTAGAAAATGTCTACCTAAGCCTAAGAAATGTCAATGAGAAATAGAAAGGACAAGTATAATGTGCATAATGTATATGTACAACTACATATAGATTTTATTTTTGCAACAATCCCATCACCATGGCCTTTGATAGCAGCACAAGTCATCCAACTACAAAGCAGGTTTTCTCCAGTCTGAGCAGTCCTACTCTGGCAGGATCCATCAAAAGCCAAAAACCCAGCCTTCTACAATACTTTAAAACTCCTTGAGACATTTAAACAGCTTGTGGTAGACTTTTGATAACTAATAAGATTTTCTGAAAGTTGTTTTCTCCCAGAAGTTAGCCAAATTCTAACTCCAAGGATGGAAATGTTGCTCTTAAACTAAAGTACTATTCTTTGGTCCAGGAGTACAAGATGGTTACTGAGGGGCAACAATTTCAGTTTGTCCAGTCCTGTATGACCAAGGGTTGGTATGCTAACAATAAATAGTATTAAAATAAAATAATGGATGTAGCTACAGTGATTTACCCACCAGTTACATTTTGAGGCCTCTAGGGCATTTTGGCATCACTCTCTTATTATTTTGAAACTTGATGTGACAACAAGGAGCAGATCTGACTGTGAAACCACACGCTCATTAGCTAACAACCTGTCAATTACAAGTTGCTACCAGTGAGCATATCCTAGATCAGGGAATGTCAACTGGAGGCCCGCGCGCCACATCTGGTCAGAGCTTTCCATCCAGCCCCCCTGAATAGTACTGCCACAAGTACTATCTGCCAATCAATTATCATAACCTGTTAAATACCCATCACAGACTAGTCTGAATTATCATAATTTCCCATTACCCATAAATCCCTCCATGTCCCTGGAACCAATCAGAATGCAAGATCAGACCATATGACTTAAAGCATTTCTGGCTGCACTGTGGAGCCTGCTTTTGTTGGTGGTACACACAGCTGAAGGTGAGTCTAGCCTTGTTTTGTGTAGACGAAATGTTCGGCGATCAAACTTAATAAAGGAAGTAAAAGTCATGATGAGATTTCCATCTGTGAACCTGCAGAAGGATCGTTACTGGCTGCTGGCCTCCTCCTCCCATCTCCTTTACCGTGAGGGTCTCTCACACAGTCTGCTCACTGGGACCGGTCGGGTAGGTGGCTCGGCGTGTAACCCGCATGCGTCCATCCCTCGGTTGTCACAAACCCTGCGGCCTAGTATCTACTATTCTGTTATTGTTGAAATAAATGTGCTGCCATTGTGGTTGTACTGTGAGAGTCTATGTAGAAATCTTTTTATCATAGTCTGATATTTGCGCCTTTTGCCTTCATTCACACTGGGCAGAGGATGGACTGAAGATTTAGCTGGTTTTGCCTCAAAACAAAATACTATTTGTTAAAAAGTAGGTAAATTACTATATTTACATTTCTGAAAAAAATGCACCTCACCATTTTTTGTAAAATGAAATTATTTTATTTGAAACCACACCTAGCGCCCCCCGAAGACCGTGAAAAAAATGCAGGTTTAAAGTCTTCCCATTGGCTTCACTCTTCAGACCATCTATGACGTGAGAAAGTTGGTAAACAGTATAGTGATGTACACTACCAGTCAAAAGAATATTAATAATATTAATATTGTTTTACTTAGTGTTTTAATACATTTGTAATGTGTTAAAGAGAAAACAACACAAGCTAATTAAAATGTACAGAAAAACTTTAAACATGTATGATCCTAAAACTGTAGAACTCCTGGCACTCAGGCCCAGCAGGTCACCAGGTTTGCAGAAACGTTACACTATGTAGTAAATAAGTGATTTCAAACACAGTCACTGTGGGCATGTTGACATGTTGTTGGTAACCTTTGTTTTAGCTGAAATTACAGCCTCACAAATGTACCAGCATGGCTGCTGATTGATTCATAAATCTATGTGCTTTTAGTGGTACGTATGTCAAGATATAAGAATAGTTTTAAACAGGCTTAACATTTGCAATGACAGAGCCAATGAAAATGGGAGTTAAGTCTGCTAATAAAATGTTTACAGGTGAAGCTATCAAGTACAATACTAATACCACCATTTCTCTCTGCAGTTCTCCTTTTCCGCTCGCTCACTTTAATTCCGTCACCTTTCCCTGCTCATTCAACCCCCTCAGCAATCAGACAACTTTGATTTGTCAGTTCAGATAAATGTTTTCTTTTTCATGCCTCAACTCTCCTATTATACAACCCATCCAATCTGCTCAACTTGGTGAGACCACACAATCTTTATCCCAGCAGACAGACTCCTGCAACTTGTTGCCAACTGGGCGAGCGAGTGTGTGCACATTAATTCATGTGTGTGGGTGTAAAATGGTGAGGAGGCCGACAGAGACTAAAGACAGGGAATGAGGCATGAGGAGGGGGAAGATAGAGAGGGCGCAAAGAGGGGGGGGGGGGTTAAAGGTCCTGTCATTCTTTGGGAATATCAATGAGGAGCAAGCAATAATCAGGAGACCAAGTGACACAGACAAACAAAAATGTGAAGAGACAGAAAAAAAAGAAGAGTGAAACAAAACAAAAGCATGATAGGAGGCGAGAGAACGAGAGAGAGCAAAGGACTAAAAATAGTGGAGAGAGCGATGTGACATCTGTATAAGCAAGCGGAGAGTAGGCTGTGTGTGGGTGATAGGGGAGGAGAAGGTAGGTGGTGAAGGATAGGAGGAGTGTTCAAGAGTAAATCAAAGTCTAACTTGATCTCAACTATACCACTGAACACCTGCATTGATTTATTAAACACAAACAAAAATAGTGTAGCTTACATAACATGAGATAATCTCTCTGCAGATTCCCCTGCAATACAAACCACAGTTTGTGCAGCCAAGCATGGAAAAACAAATGCATATAACTTGATCAAAAGCTGGAAACTGTTGAGGGGGAAATGGCAGGAAAAGTTGTAGCTGCTCCACAATTGGAAAGGAAATTGATGGCACCAGCAAGCACAAAGGAAATGCACTGTTTTCACCGCAAACTACACAGACTGAGGATGGATAAACAACTCAAGCTCTTCATATTAAGCTATAGCAGCTGTCAAAAAAACAACATCAGGGTAACATAGCAAAAGTACATGACTCATAGTGTTAAAGAAAGAGTTCCTTGAATTTATATAAAAAATTTTTTTTAAAAATCAGTGTAAAACCCTCTAACTGAGGTGCAAACTATGCTGAACTTTGGTGACTTCAGTAAACTACTGGAAAAAAAAAATGCAGATAAAGACAAAATAGCTTCTGGTATTAATGTCAGATAAGACTTGGTGAATCAGAACAACAACAGGCAGTTGACCAACAGGATGTCAGTGAGACAGAGGGAGAGCCGTCAGCTGGAGCACACCCACAAACACACGGATCAAAGCTCTGCCGCCCGAGTGTGTAAATATTAGGTCGTCCTGGCTGCTGGATGGCCGATCCTTTAGATTAATGGTCAGAGTCTCTGTGCGACTGAGCACGTACCGTATTGTCTAAAAGAAATCAGAGCTCCGAGTTTTCTTACTGAAATAAATGTATTCACTGCAAAGAGGTTCTACAACACTATAGGAGCATTTTTTGACCTATTTTACCCTTAACTGATGCATTTCTTACCACCAAACCCTAATGTCTGATGTGCTTAGCTGCAGACTTTTAAAACCCTCCAGTCTACAAGTACTTCTCATCCCAGGCAACTGCAATGGTCGTCTTGGAAACCATTTCAAAAGCTCCCTTTATTAAGACTAGACTCAGCAACAAAGCTCTTACTCACCCAATCTGCACACATGTGCGCACACACACACACACACACACACACACACAATAAGGGAGGGTTAACCCAGGGCAATGCAACATGCATTCCATGACAGGAGACAGACTTCTAAATCGCCCCACCACCCCCACAGATGATAGGAAAAAAAAAAAAAAAAAAAAAAAAAAACTCCACACCACATTGTCCCCTTCCCTCTGCTGAGCCCCAGTCTGTGGTTGAAGCACAAACCTCAGGGTGTAATATGACCCTGCCTTTATAAACACAGAAAAGAGGAGGAGAGAAAAGTAAAAGAGAGCGAGCAAGTGAGAAACTTGAACAGGAGGCTGAATGCGAGCAAGCAGAGGAGGAGACGTCACGCCAAGACGGAGAACAGAAGTTCAAACTAAACAAGTACCGCAATTTTGCAATTTTCCACTCCACTTTTGTAACAGAGTCAATAAATGTTCTGGTCCTACTACTCATCACACTCCGCACACTGTTCAGGCATCACGTCAAGAGAGTCGGGCTGCACATCTGGCTCTACAGGCTGTGAGTGTGTACTACAGTACAGGTATGCTGGCAAGCATGTCTAGGTCAAACCAAAGTCAGTGAGCCTGTCAGATTAACAAGGAATGTGGACACACACACACACACACACACACACACACACACACACACACACACACACACACACACACACACACACACACACACACACACACACACACACACACACACACACACACACACTTCCATCTGAACCTGATTTTCACAGCTTGTCTGTCTCATTTTACTCCAGCCTTGAATTCAGAGTTGGAATAAAACTATTTTTACATTGGACACATTTTCCCCTGGTTTATCTTTTTATTTTAATATCATTAGAAAAGTTTAAACAAACAATTAGTTGGCTTTGAGAGTTTAAAGGGGAATTCCAATGTATTTCCTACTAATGTGGCTGTTGTGACTCAAAGCGTCATGCTAAGTTTGTACTCTTGGCTTCTGCTAGAGAGATTTGGGGAAACAAGAAGTTTCTAGGGAAACCTGTAAGATGACCTTATCATCGCTGTATTCATTAGTACACAGCAGTTTGTCTCACTCGAAGTTCTTCTGATGCTGAAGAAACCAGACTACAGACAGGGAGTTAAATCAAACAGGACAAGATGCAGAGGATGGAGGCTGAGACACACAAAGACAACAGGACCATCCTGAAAAACACACAGACTGTACCTCAGGACTGTGGTGTTGCTGCTGTCACACTGCTCTTATTGATGCCAAATGTGCCTACAGATGGGAACATTACCAGTTGGAAAACTACCAATATTTAACCTGCCACTTGGATTTAAAAAAAAAATTACCATCTGGAGATTGTGTTTCAGCTCCCCAAAAACAGAGAAATGACCAAGACTGCTGCTCAGCTTCCCACAGTCTAAATAAAAGTGTTTCCAAGTAAACTTACCCTATTACAGCACCACACTCAAATTCAGAACCACCCAGTCTTACACAAATGTTTGTAAAGGCAGACTGCAAGGCTTAGGTGCCAGATTTTATACACTTGTAACAATGGGACATGAAAACACCTGAATTCAAAGATCGAAAGGCATGGCCCAATACTTCTGCCCGTGTAGTGTATGTATATACTTGAACTGACACTAGCTGGGCAATTCATTTAGCTTTTTATAAGTTTATTGGTGCAGCCCTCTGCAGCAGTCCCAGTTTCTCATATGGCCTCTTGGGAAAATTAAATGCCCACCCCTGCTTTAGGGGTTAGGTTGAAGAGCAAAGTTCTAATGCAATGAATGCATCAAACAAGACTCTGCAATAACCATTTTGTAAGCTTTGTCAATATTCTCAGTGGGTATATATTCTCCAGCAGCTGGGATCTTGTTAAAACAATCAGGGTGACTAGTGAGTTTTGTTAAATTACAATCATTTAGCTGTGGAGTGGAGTCATTTTTGCTTCCCCCACTGTCTCTTTCACACTCCCTTGTCTTCACTGTCACCATTTATTTCCATCTCACCCATTTCTCCCTCGATCCACCTCTCTCTCTGCAGTGCAAGTGCCTGGTACCACCAGTCTCCCTCTCTCTCTCTCCCGTTCCCTCTCTGAATACAGAATCTGAAAAGTTGATTCTCCAGCCTAATGCACACAGCCAGCAGCCTACCTTCACATACACACACAAATGTCTACAATATCCATGCACACTTACTATAATCTAAGCCTATATGTTTAGAGCCAAACAAAGCCCATTACCTACTCTCCACAACAGGTCACACACACACTTGAAAATTAAACTTGAGATTATTCTTGCAGAAACACTTTTAACATATCCAAGCTTTTCATTTTCTACAGAAGGCCTCGCTCCAAGCTGAAGTTCACCTGTCTGATCAATGAAAGTCAGGAAAGCCCAGCTCTGAGTAATCCTGCGTACAATAACACAGCAGCAGACTGCTACTCACTCCAGAAGCAACATCGTAATCACGGCAGAGTTGGCTGCCACAGAGAGATAACAGACATCAACATGTCACGCAGCCGCTCGTGTGGACGGAGCATGAGCCTCGGAGCTGCTGGAATTTCTGACACAACCGGCACTCTGAGCCAGATTATGGTTTTGTCGCAATGCATCTCACAAGCCAAACCGATACACATTCCCAGCACAGCTTCACTCAGCTCATCCGGTATTACTCAAACAGACTGAACGTCACACTGCCACTCCCTGGGTCGGGGGTTATGATTCCCACTGACCGCACACCAAGAAATGTATTTAAGGTATTCTGGGCCTCTAGAAGTGAAATCATCTGCAAACCCCAGTGTCTAAATTCTGTTGCAATGAAGATGCTCTTGTTATTTTTTCTTTTCCAGCCTTGGCGTCATTTTCATATTTCTGGTCAACCATCCTATTGGCTGTGATGACATTTTTAGTCACACTTGGGGATGTGAATACATGTGACCAGATGATGCTACACACAGTAAACAAACCTCCATTTCGATCATATTTTCTAACCCAGTTAACGGGAATTTGCACAGAAAGTCATTACAAGTATAATGTCAGTTATTTAGAGAAATAGTTATAGTAAAATTGACGGTTTGTTTACAACCTCCCTGCATCACATAGTACTTTTCTTTCTAGACATGCAGCTGGTGTGGTAAAAGTAAAGGAATAATGGCACAACTTTCAAAATAAAACCCTGGAAAATGAAGATCCTGAGACAGACTGGTCCTCTTCACTCCACCTCAGCAATGCAGACAGAGCAACTTCCCAGACACACACACACACACAGCTCTACAAAACTGATGTTATATAAACAGCTTTTCTGCAAATCACGACTGATCAGGACTTCCTCGACATACTTAAACACTATGAGGTGCCACTGAAACAGAAAGCCAATGGTGCAGACATAACTTATATCTCTATGATCAGTGTAGAGATGGTGCTTTTTAAAAGTGCAATAACAGCAGTTGGAGGAATGAATAGTTCTCATCCTACAACATGTGCATCTTTCACTAAAGAGCATGAAAGAAAGAAAAAAAAAAAAAAAAAAAGGTGACAGATGCATGAGACAGCAAACCTACAGCTGAAGCAATACGGTATCTGCACCACAGAGAGACAAACACAACACTTCAAAAGATGCAAACTGACAGCAGTGGAGGAGAAACAGTCTCTGTACTCTTATCTGAGGTACTCTTAGATCTTTTCTGTCCTGAAAGTCTTTATCAGCTTCATGACATGACCTAAAATATGATAAATTATAGTCTGTTTGACACAAACACGTCAGTCACCTCAGCATTGTGCTAGCTCGCATGCGATACGTATCCCCTGACTAATACAGTATGACCACTTTGAGACTTACACTGCCATCTGATTTGTTAATCTAGTCTAAGCCTGAATAATTGGGGATTTTTTTAACTATGTATTAACTTAAGAAGTGAGACACTGTTTTGTGAGATTGCATATTTTACTTTATTTCCTGTCCTCTTTTTTTTTTTTCCCCTTCTGACGTTTCTTATTTGAACATTTCAAACCTTACTGAGACTGATGACAGCCCCAAAACAACTTCTGCAGATGCATAAGCTCACTGACAGAAGGATACATTTTGATGGCTCCTGACTTTGTGCCGATGGCCATGAGCTGCAGCTTGGGGTCAAAGGCCAAAGCACTAGGCTGATGGGGGAACCCATGCTCCACAGTCTGCAAGAGAAAGAAAGGCAGAAAAATAGTGGGGAAGACAAGCAGATGAGAGAGAGATTATAAGATGGCACAAGAAATAAGACAACAAATACACACGCATTTATTTTTCAGACTTCCTTCCTTAAAATACGCCCAGTTCTGTCTGTGAGTGTTGCGTGTCTATTTCTGCCCGTCACACATGCTGTATAGTCAGTGAGGCGTCTGAGAGGGAGGACTCCCTTAATAAAGTTACAGGAAAGTTCTTTAAAAAGTACTGATGGCAGCAGCATTGCTTTATTGTAATGCTCTGCAGACCTTGTTAAATTGGATTAACATAAAATCTCAGTTTTTTTCCCCAGCCCATGTCAGCAGATGGCAAGACAGTTGGAAAAGCGTTTATGTCAACAAAGAAAACGAACAGAAACCATTAAAGAGAGACACCTAAAACTGGTTTAAAACAGGTTGCGGAGGTCTTCGAGGTTTCGGCACAGCTTAAGTGGAAAAAAACTGAACCTGGCTGTTTGCTTGAAACCCAGACACGAGGTAGAACATTAACTCTTTCTGTCTTTAAAGTGCCAGTGTGATCTGTGTCTCACACACACACACACACACACACCCCATCACATCAAAGCATCCCTCCTGAAGAGAGACCACCTCTGTGACAGTCTGGCAGCTGCTGCCAAACATTACAAAAGTGTGTGTGTGTTGTTACAGCAAAACAAACAGTCCACGGACTTTAGACAGGATACACCATTCAGCCAACATGAATATAAACTCTTCAAGTGTCTCCCTTCCTAAATACAGGTAGGTCCATAGGTATTTGGACAAAGAATATTTCATAGTTTTTGTCTAAACAAAAAAAACAATCAAGATGTGATTGAAATGCAGACTTGCAGCTTTTATTTAAGGGGTTTAAGAGTTGAATTAACTGTCATTTTTATACACTGTCTACTATTTTCAACAAATAGGCTCCAAAGTAGTTGGGTGGCCAGGTGAGGCGTGTCTCCTTATTACTCCAAAAATTATCAGAGAAAGGTTGATCTTGCATTTGGTATCCATTTAGCAGGAACTATGAATACGAGGTACAAAGTGATGTCAGTGCAACAGAATGAGGCCATCATTAAGCTGAAAAACCAAAACAAACCAACCAATCAGAGAGTGAGAGAGTAAAAATTTTAGGAGTGGCTAAACAATCTGCTACATACTTAGAAACAATGAATGCACTGCCCAGCTCAGTAACACCAAAAAGCCTCAAAGACCACAGAATGGCATATCACTGTCAAAGTAGCAGGATGAATTCTGAAGTGTACAGGGCTATACTCTCTGCTCAGATTCAGCCAAAAGCTGGAAAACTGACAATGAAAACAGATAATGACTCAAAGCAAACTTCAAAAGCAACCAAAAGTTTCTCAAGGCAAAGAAATTAGGTACTTTCCAATGGCCATGTCAGTCACCTGATCTCATCCCAAAGGCGCATGCTTTTTAGGTACTGAAGGTAGAGAGAGCCTCAAACAAACAGCAACTGAAGGTGGGTGCAGTAAAGTCAGGGGAGAGCATCACATGGGAGCATTTCATGATGTCCATGGGTTCCAAACTTCAGTCACTGACTGCAAAGGATTTTCATCCAAGAATTAAAGCAGTCCTTGGGGAACTGTACATAAAAATGGCAGTAACTTCTAAACAGTTAATGCTACATTTTATTCAAATCCCTTTAAAAGAAAGCTGAATGTCTGCACTTCAATCACATCTTGATTGATTTAAAATCCACTGTGGTGATGTACAGCAGCAAAACTACAAATAAAAGGTCTAATAATGACACTAACTGTGCTCTACTACTTATCTAATGCGCACTTCCTCAGATGTCTCATTTTGTTTGACAAAATAGAATACATGTTCATCATAAGTGACTTGGAGCTACACCAAGCTTACAAATTACTTTCATCAATAAATTTCTGACAGTTTTGTAACAGCAAGAATGATGCAAAACTGATTACTCTGGAGCTTTTGCACACTAAGTCAAATGCATGCCTAGGCTTACTTCCAGAAAGGATATTGTCAGGAATCAATGACAGAACTGATAAATAATCACACCTACCAACATTCATATGAATGGGTGAGTGTGTTCAAACTTTTGACTGGTACTATATAAACATAATCAACAATGAAAATTGTCAAAATCCAAACCATACCTATGTGTGCTAGAGAACACATAAAATCGTCATGTCTGAGAAGCTAATATCAATTGCTTGCTTAAAACAATGCTTGAACTTCCTCATTTGAAACCATACAATAGTTTGTTTTTTCATTTAAAAAAAAAAACAAAAAACAAAAAAAAACACTTGATCATTGTATTAGCAAAAGAGATGCTAATTAATATTTAGTCAGATCCATTAGCCGATGAACTGACTAACTGCTGAATGTCCAAAGAGAACAACAATCTTGGCTGAATCTAAAATTTTTCAATGGCAAACGCAACAAGGGCCATGGCTGGAATGCAGATACTGAGGCGGTCTGCTCTAAGGACAGTTTGTTAAAGCTCTGTCCCTCAAAGCACTTGTGTCAGTGTGCTTGCCACAATGAGCCGTCTCATTCATGCTACTCGGACAACTGGGGTTACCCAAGTCAGCAAGGTCACGTAAGTGCAACCCTAAAAGCCATGAAAATGATTAACATTTGTTGGTACACGCGCTGGTTAGTGTTTTTTGAACACTCTCGCAGAATTACTTATTCATTAGTCATCTTAAATGGATAAAAAGATAAAATCTTTTTACTTCACAGTGCAAGTCAAGTTGAGGTGTTGATCAGTTTTAGAGATAAAGACTCTGGCCACAGTGCACTGCAGCACATTTGTAACTATAAATCCATCATTGTGTTAATTGCACTGCAGTTCTAATCAACCCTGTTGAAAAGGGTTAATGTCAGTGTGAGGGATGAACCGGGTCTTTCAACATTAAAAGGTCTGGACAGCCCAGCTCTCTTTGAGTTGCAGCATGCAGACTGTGGCCTCACCTAACCTGAGTCAAGGCCACTGCAGTGCTCAGTTGTCTTTACACAGTATGAGTGTAGAAAGACCCTGTTAGGCAAGTTACCACTTATCCAAAAAGATACTTACTCCAGCTGATATTGGACATGCACAATTATCAATAATTCCACGAAGATCTGGGTGCTTGCAAGCTGCTTTTAGGCTTCCACCAGTTTAGCCACAGTGGTCTGGGTGAACACATGCGCTTATACTGAAGTGGAACTGAAATGAGCTCTAAATGGACGTCAACGCTGTCCGGAGGGGAAAGCCACCACCACCAGTGAATGTTAACACAGGAAGCTGAGATTTACTGTACATGAACTGGTTCAAATCCAGTCGAGCAGCATGAAACCTGACACTCGTGGTTGCACCCTCAGACCCTCAAAAACTAGAACAAGGGGTCTGAGCACTCTGCACCACAAAAAACAGCAAGATAAAAAACTTCTGCATGCAAACCAGATGAGAGGAGTCAGAAGTGTCATCGCACTGAGAGCCATCCTGGTCTTTATATGACAGATGGGTCACACCACACGAAGCATCAAACTGCTGGAATAGCATGTATTGTAATTTAATCCCATTAATCTGTATGCTGATAATCCACCAACACCGACATAATCCTTTGTTGCTGGTTAATTACAGCAAATTTTAGCTCTACGATGACAAGTTTGATTGTTGTTTGGTGCTCACTTTGAGCGAGGGCCCCGTTTGGGTGAAGGGTAATTAAACACGCCGTGAAAACAACTCAACACCCCCCAAACAAACAAAGCGCCCCACAAACACATCACCCCGCACTTCACAGCTAATCTGGCTTCTGTCCGAGAAGTAGGACAGAAAGCAGCGAGAGGAGCGGCCGGACTTAAATGCTGCAAAGTACTTGCTTATTTCATAAAAACCAGACTCTTTTAGTTTGGGGGAACAGCAGTCAGGAGGAATCCCTTCTCCCTCTCTTTCCTCTTGTCCCGTTACTTTACCTTGTGAAGGCGAAAGCTCCTGTTTTATCTTCTCTCTCTGCGGGTCGGTGCCCTGCCGACGAAACCTAACTTCATCATCTTCAAGCCAGGCACGGGGAGGCAGGACCGAGGGGACGGAGAGGATAACACGGAGGTAACAACCCAAGCTTGTCGGCGGCAGGAGAGGCGGTTCGGCGGAGTCGGAAGATGCTAAGCTAGCTAACGGACTAGCCCATGCAGCCTGAAAGCGGGGGAACAACACTTCTGTTTGCTGCGGCTCTCCTCCTTCCTCTCCCTCCTGGTGCTGCTTAGGTCGTGGTGGGTTTGACCCACAGCAGCCCCCCCCTCTTCCCCGGTCACCCGGATCCCGTTATTGGTAACCAATGAGGACGAGGAAAGCTGCGAGCAATTACTAAGAAACGCCTACACAACCAAGCGCTCCCGAGAGTGATGCTCGGTTTGTAACACAGGACGCACCGGCGCTACGCCTTAACTTACTTCAGTCAGTACATCGCGGCAATCGGAAGTCCTTTACATAAAATGGAACTGCCAGAGAATAAAATAGCCACTAACAGTAATAAAGCGAATTCTTCTCACTTGAAATTGTGGGAAAAATACAATTTTACCTTAGTGTAAAGATTTTTTTTTAATGTCAAAAACTGTGTTTAAAAAAAAAAAAAAACCCAAGAACAAAAGTTGTGGTTTTTGTCCTTTAAAAATGGTTATCCCTTCGTTTTACAAAGAAAAATATATTAAAGGATTGGTGAGTCTGACCATTTATTGAAGTCTATCGGAGATACTTGCCTTTTAGCTGTATTTATTAGTATTTTATTTACTCATTATTTTTCATGCTCTTTCAGCCCAACTCTTGGACATTTCCAAGAGCTTGTGCTTGTTAAGAAAATAAGAATAATTCACATACCAGAAGTAGTTATACTAAGCTTTAATGTATAGCCTTATTCACATGCATTAGCTATGTAAAACATCTATTTACAAAAAAATATTCATTGTAAAAATAAATAATTGAAAGTTAGTGCAAACTGTTAGTGACGTGGCCTCAAAACATATTTGTGAAAAAAGACTTTGCCCTTTGGCAAAGCAGACAATCAGAAATGTGTCAGAAAAAACTAAACTATCTCTGTCAAACCAAATGCTTCCATTAATGTTAAATGCAAGATGAGGTTATATAAGTTTGCTTGTTATTTAGTGTGCACGCAAATGTTTCTTTTTGCAGCAATAAACTGGCTTCCTGACTTCTGGAAGACCACAGCTACGTTAAATTAATTGCCCCAAGAACAAAGCAAATCATGCTATTCTTCTAAAGAGTGGGACATATAACTGAGGAGACCTTAACTGTTATAGGTGCTATGACAGAGCAGCTGGATAATGATGTAAAACTATAAACATTAATGAGTGAGACATTCAGTCAAGTGTGACTCAGTTTCTCCTGAAATACAAATGTGACTGACATAAATGACATTTTATGTGCCAAATGATACATTAAGAAAATAACTGGATCAATCAAGGAAAAAAAAAAAGGTGTCATGGCCCTAATAAGAAAAACACTTTTTCAAAATGATCACAATGAACAACTTATCAACTTGCATAAACAGTGCCTTTACATACAAAAATAATCTGTCTTAAGATAGAGGTAGATAGAGTACATTTTTAAGGCAATAAACTATGATTTCTGTGTGTTTACATCCTCCTGTCTGTGCTATAGCAGAGTGATTTCACTTGTGGCAAAGGTGAGTCTCTTTTCTCTGACTGATAACATGTTCTCCATGTGCATGGCAATGACTCGGCACAGTTCCAGGCCTGGAAAACATATCACATAGACCCTTAAAGAACAACACTGGACTTATGATGAAGAGTGAATACAGACTGCAGAGAGGTACAGTTAGGGCCTTCAGGTTTTGGACAGAGACCTTTTTTGTTTTGTTTTGTTTTTATTTTGCTTCCGTACACCAACAGTGAATTTTATATCAAACAATCAGTATGGGATTGAAGCGCAGACTTTCAGTTTTAATTTAGTGCAGATCATACCACATCAACTGCAAATGCAACCCAAATTTGTTCCAAGGCAAATAAATGTGATATTCTTCTTCTCTGTGTACAAAAATGGCCATGATTCCTAAACAGTAACACTTTTGTTAACCTCCCTGAATTAAAGCTGAAAGTTTGTACTACAGTCCCATATTGATCGTTTGACTTAAAATTCACTGTGGTGGTGTACAGAGGCAAACTTACAAAATGTGTAACTGTCCAAAAAACGCAAGGACCAACAGTAAATACAAAGATTGTTACCAACACACCTAAGTTTTGAATCTATTCTTACGCACTCACCTGCTCCAGCTGCAACTGTGCAACACGCTGGTTAAGCAGGTCTCCTATCATGATCTCAACATATGGGTAACTGGAGCCAGATGTTGGTCTCTGGGTGCGAGTTGATTGGATCTCCTTCAGGGGGAAACGCACCGTAGTCTCCTAATCACACATAAACACACAAATGTGCATACAAATAAACATTCAAGGAATAAAGAGACATATAAAATTTAGTATCCAAAATTTTAAGGTTATATTCTCTCTCTCTTTTTTTAGTCATTTAGATTTAAAAAAAATGATGGTTGGAACAGCCAGCAAACAGCAAAACCAGGAGAGGGAGCCAAAGCTTTGTTTAAAAAGAATGAAATGGCTGCATGTTTTTGTCTTTTTATGATAACAGAGCAGATAAAAAGGTAAAATGAGCACAGCCTCTACATGTTTATGTGACTCACATGTGTATCCTTGTTGAGAAAGTGAAGTCCATTCAGATTAACGGCCAGGATGCACGGGCATGGATGGAGGAAGAGCCTGAACTCTGGATGTAGAAGAAGGAGGAGCCAAACATGGGGAAGGCACTTACCAGACCTGGGCAAAAACACACAAAAGCTCACGTCTGATATGGTGCCGCATTCAAGTTGTGAGTTAACAGTGTTTACGGAAAATGTCGTGACAAGTCAGTGTGGCTTTTCTTTTGTTACTATTCCAAACCAATGCTCCAAGAAGACACATTTTTTTTGTACTCATAGCTACTTAGAAATGGTATTTGGGATCAAAATAAGGCTTTTTTAAAAATGTATTTAGTAGTTGTTTCATGTGTTTATCATAATAGAATTGTGACAGAATATCCATGTGGATTTTCTATTAATGATGCAAAATTAATAATATAGGAGATGTAAAAGTTAAATGGTTACACTGTGAGTTTCTTTCAAACTCACACAGATATACACACACTCACAAAGAGCTATTGCCTTACCAAGGAACTGTGCACGGGCCTGGTGTGGGTTTAAGGGCTGGACCTGCGGCATGTGTTGCGTTGTCATATTCAGCCACTGCTGTGAACCCTCTTTGCTGTAGAACTGCGGAGGGACACACTCCTGCACCTCACGGCTAACACACACACACACACACACACACACACACACACACACATACACACATACACACACACACACACACACACACACACACACACAGCAGGTAAAATTATACATGTCCAAGTTAGCTGTTGTTTTCTATATAAGTTGACAATGTGCAAATGTAGGCATATTGTGTGATGATGCCGCTGTGATGATAATTCACAGGTGAACTTTACTGCCCAAGAAATTAATGGAACACTAATCAGAGCATAGCATCAAATCAATTAAACTTCTGGATATTGATCTGGTCAGTTAAGTAGCAGAGGGTGTTATTAATCAGTTTCAGCTGTTTTGGTTTTAATGACATTAACAACAGGTACAGTAGAGAGACAATAATACAACAACCCCCAAAACAGGAACGGTTTTTCAGGTGGAGGCCACTGATATTTTCCCCTCCTCACCTTTTCTGACTGTTTTTTCACTATTTTTTTATTTGGATAGGGTCAGTGTCACTACAGGTAACATGAGGCGATGCTTACAAAACACATTTTGTGTTTCAATAATTAGTGCTAAAGGTATTCAAATCAATAAAACGACAAGGGTGCCCAAACTTATGCACCTGCCTACCGTATTTTTCACCGCGGTCAAGTGAGCCCTCATTTTCGAAGACGCAGTCAAGCTAGCCGCACATAGAATTACGTTGCCCATTTACACCGCATATTACGGTACGGCTGCCAGTCGCCCTAAATAACACATCGGAAGTGTTGTTATCCTTCAATATACACCATTGCAATGCATTTTTCATAAAAAAAATACTGTCAAGCCTCTAATACTCAGCTTTGTAAAGGTGTAATTTATTTATCATCTCAATCTTTTAAAACAATATTTATTAATGTATACTCCACTTTTTTACTCAAAGTGACATTTTTGAGGTGTATTCATAGGAGGACTGTTCGAGGTGACGCAGAGCTTTCACCTGATTCTTGCTCACCTTGACCCCCACTGTATATGGACTGACTTTCATATCAAATAACTGTACGGTTTTCGAGAAAATTGCTTTCAAAATCCCAAGTACAGTAATGTATTATATTGGTATATTTCAACTGTATTCATAGGAGGACTGTTCGAGGTGACGCAGAGCTTTCGCCTGATTCTTGCTCACCTTGACCCCCACTGTATATGGACTGACTTTCATATCAAATAACTGTACGGTTTTCGAGAAAATTGCATGCAAAATCCCAAGTACAGTAATGTATTATATTGGTATTTTTCAACTGTATCCATAGGAGCGCTGGTCAAGGTGACGCAGAGCTTTCACCTGATTCTTGCTCACCTTGACCCCCACTGTATATGGACTGACTTTCATATCAAATAACTGTACGGTTTTCGAGAAAATTGCTTTCAAAATCCCAAGTACAGTAATGTATTATATTGGTATTTTTCAACTGTATTCATAGGAGCGCTGTTCGAGGTGACGCAGAGCTTTCACCTGATTCTTGCTCACCTTGACCCCCACTGTATATGGACTGACTTTCATATCAAATAACTGTACGGTTTTCGAGAAAATTGCTTTCAAAATCCCAAGTACAGTAATGTATTATATTGGTATATTTCAACTGTATTCATAGGAGGACTGTTCGAGGTGACGCAGAGCTTTCTCCTGATTCTTGCTCACCTTGACCCCCACTGTATATGGACTGACTTTCATATCAAATAACTGTACGGTTTTCGAGAAAATTGCTTTCAAAATCCCAAGTACAGTAATGTATTATATTGGTATTTTTCAACTGTATTCATAGGAGCGCTGTTCGAGGTGACGCAGAGCTTTCACCTGATTCTTGCTCACCTTGACCCCCACTGTATATGGACTGACTTTCATATCAAATAACTGTACGGTTTTCGAGAAAATTGCTTTCAAAATCCCAAGTACAGTAATGTATTATATTGGTATTTTTCAACTGTATTCATAGGAGCGCTGTTCGAGGTGACGCAGAGCTTTCACCTGATTCTTGCTCACCTTGACCCCCACTGTATATGGACTGACTTTCATATCAAATAACTGTACGGTTTTCGATAAAATTTCTTTCAAAATCCCAAGTACAGTAATTTATTATATTGGTATATTTCAACTGTATTCATAGGAGGACTGTTCGAGGTGACGCAGAGCTTTCGCCTGATTCTTGCTCACCTTGACCCCCACTGTATATGGACTGACTTTCATATCAAATAACTGTACGGTTTTCGAGAAAATTGCATGCAAAATCCCAAGTACAGTAATGTATTATATTGGTATTTTTCAACTGTATCCATAGGAGTGCTGGTCAAGGTGACGCAGAGCTTTCACCAGATTCTTGCTCACCTTGACCCCCCATATCAAATAACTGTACGGTTTTCGAGAAAATTGCTTTCAAAATCCCAAGTACAGTAATGTATTATATTGGTATTTTTCAACTGTATTCATAGGAGCGCTGTTCGAGGTGACGCAGAGCTTTCACCAGATTCTTGCTCACCTTGACCCCCACTGTATATGGACTGACTTTCATATCAAATAACTGTACGGTTTTCGAGAAAATTGCTTTCAAAATCCCAAGTACAGTAATGTATTATATTGGTATTTTTCAACTGTATTCATAGGAGGACTGTTCGAGGTGACGCAGAGCTTTCGCCTGATTCTTGCTCACCTTGACCCCCACTGTATATGGACTGACTTTCATATCAAATAACTGTACGGTTTTCAAGAAAATTGCTTTCAAAATTCCACTCAAAGTACAGTAATGTAGCTGTAGCATATAGGCAATTTTGAACTGTATTCATAGGAGCGCTGTTCGAGGTGACGCAGAGCTTTCGCCTGATTCTTGCTCACCTTGACCCCCACTGTATATGGACTGACTTTCATATCAAATAACTGTACGGTTTTCGAGAAAATTGCTTTCAAAATCCCAAGTACAGTAATGTATTATATTGGTATATTTCAACTGTATTCATAGGAGCGCTGTTCGAGGTGACGCAGAGCTTTCACCTGATTCTTGCTCACCTTGACCCCCACTGTATATGGACTGACTTTCATATCAAATAACTGTACGGTTTTCGAGAAAATTGCTTTCAAAATCCCAAGTACAGTAATGTATTATATTGGTATATTTCAACTGTATTCATAGGAGGACTGTTCGAGGTGACGCAGAGCTTTCGCCTGATTCTTGCTCACCTTGACCCCCACTGTATATGGACTGACTTTCATTTCAAATAACTGTACGGTTTTCAAGAAAATTGCTTTCAAAATTCCACTCAAAGTACAGTAATGTAGCTGTAGCATATAGTGACTGGCCTGCCACTGAAGAAAAAGAAGTCAGAGGTATGTCTTCATGGTTCCAGTAATTACTTTTAAACCTAGCTTATATTCAGATCACAATTTTGATATATTGAGCTGTAAATTTAAAATGGCATAGAGCATGCTGAATATGTTCAATATGTCCACACTGAACAGAGAAAGCTGCCCACACATAATGTGTCAGCACAGGAAGAGCTTGAACATGTTCTCATCCCCTAAAATAACTTTGTTTACCTTTATGTGGTACATGCTTGGTCATTGCATTTAACAATTCATAGCTTTCCATATTATATATATATACATATATATATATATATATATATATTAGGGCTGGGACTTTAACGCGTTAATTTCGATTAATTAATTACGGGGAAATTAACACGTTAAAAATTTAACGCATTTTAATCGCACTTTGCACCGTGGAACGTTTCTCAGTGCGCGAGTTCCCGGCATACAGATTATATCGACGCACAATGTCCAAATTAGGGGCCGCATCCTGCGAAGGACCCGGCCCACGTCTTTCGCAGCCCACGAACACCACAAAGGCCGGAAGTGAGCGGCTAGCCTTCATATCACCTGCCGTCACCTCTGCGTAGCTCATGTCGCCTAGCAACCGTGATTGCGAAGCACAGCTGTGTAAAGCAGCTGTTAAACGGAGAACGAACTTTTTCTCCTTTTTGTGGTTTAATTTTAAGTCTTTTTTTTTTAAGTCTTTTGTGGTTTAGTCTAAGTCAAAATAAGCTGTTAAAACAAGCATAACACATTTCAACATCAAGGAATACAGCTGAGAGAATGATTAATTTCCAAATATATTAAGTGAGACATTAATGTTGAATAAAACTATCCAGTTATGATGCTTAACTTTAATTTCAGGAGTTTGCTTATCACAGGAGCACTTCCACCCTTCATTGGTCTGTGTAGTAGACTGGTGGGAAAATAAACAACATTTGAAGTTTAAGCTTATGTATATTGATTTATTCATCAACTAAACTTAAATTAATATTTCTCATGTCAAATATTGAAATGCGATTAAAATGCGATTAATTTCGATTAATTAATCACAAAGCTTGTAATTAATTCGATTAATTTTTTAATCGAGTCCACCCCTAATATATATATATAGATATATATATATATATATATATATATATATATATATATATATATATATATATATATATATATATATGTATTTATTTATTTTTTTTTAAATCAAAGTAGTACTTCAAGTCTGTTTCTAGAATGACCGCAAGGGAGAAGTAGGTAGAAGAAAATGGCAACATACATGGCTAATGTATGTCAGTTTAGAAAGGGATTCATAGTAGATGTTATAAACCAAGCAAATCAGTCTTTCACACAGGGGTGCACAATTTTAAAAACTACATTGAGGAGAAGAATCCCGCAAGTCCTCAATTTGAAGTGCAATCAAATTAGTGCACATTTTTTCTGTCATTGAAAATGTAACCTTAATAGATCACTAATCCTAGTTTTCTCTTGAATACAAAACACCAGAAGGTGGCACAAGAATCACCAGCTCCACCTGAAAGGACACAGCATCTTGAGGAAAACCCAGCAGGATTGTCAGAGGGGACTGCATTACAGGTGACTTTAGATGCAACCAAAATTAAGTTTTGTTTTGTTTTGTTTTTTCCTGGGAATTATGTTATTTGTAACTTAAGAATGCACTACTGAATATTTTACACACAGGTCTCTACTCTGTGGAAAAAGAAGACAACAGAAGTGGTTGTTTCAGTGGTGCCATCTCAAATTCGAGGGAACAACCTCGTGATACGTCACAGTGAGCTCCTGTCTCTTCGGCCACATAGTTGGCTTGTAGGAGAGGTATGTATTCCTGAAACACTCTGCTCCAAAAATACCTTGATATTCACATCAAACCTGCTGCAAAAACGCAAATTATTATTTTTTTTTGGTTCAATATGTATTGCTTTTCTGTAAAGTATTGACATATCCACAAGACATAGGTCATTACAAAAATGGCTTGTCCTTCTTAGTTCAAAATGTTATGCACTCTAGATGAGTATTAATTTGTTATTTCTTATGTTATCAAGGTAATTGAGTGTCTATTGCACCAATGCGCAATTCAACTTAATTTGGGAAACACAGTTTATGTGATGAACCACTACACAAGCGGCGTGATCCTCTTTGGCAAGAGAGAAATGATCCGGAGACACAGTTTGTCAAAGGTAATTTATTTATTTATTTTTTTTTTTTAAATGAGCTAATTTGGTGCTTTTTGTCATTTTTAATGGTTTGACATTGTTTGTGCAGTTAAACAAAAATATGGTAATGATTTTTAAAATTTATGCCTGTTAAATTTGTAACAGGTAAACTTTGACAACTACAAAGCGATCGTGTCATTTGTAAATATCGGAAACATACACTGGAAGTTTCTGGTTAGTAAAAAAAACATTTAATAAATACATTTTAAAAGTTGCAGCCTGCATAATTTATGTGCTTTTTAAAATTGTTCTATCACAGTACATCAATGCAGCAGACAGTTGTCTGTATTTGGTGGATCCAACAAAAAATTCAGCCGAAAAGGACGAGTCCGACGATGCAGCCGAAAGATTCCGGTAATTAGTCTGTATTACCTATACATCCCTGACAATACATCACTTAATCTGCAATGTAATAGAAAAGGTGACACGGTGACAGCACCATAGCATTTCACTGTCACTGGAAATGCTCATATGATTTTAAATAGTTCTCAATACATTAAAATTTCTGTCTTAAATACTAGCACTCATAGGTTATGTGTCTTTGGAGACTGCGGTTAATAAACAGAAATAAGAATTTCAGAACACTGATTGGGAATATCAATAATGAATTGGTAGCTGTATAGGGCTTTACTTCCTTATGGAAGGGAGCTGTGGAGGTCATGATAGACTACCAAATTCAATGGTCATCAGTTGTGGAAAGGTTTTTGTTTTTTTTTTGTTTTTAAAGGAATACAAATCTGCAGCTTTAAGAACATGTTCAAATTCATGCTAAATTTGTATAAAATGAGACAAGGAGCACATGTTTGTTCTAAACAGTAATGGCTTAGTGACATCAAAATCATCATTACAAAATCAATTATCTGATTTGTCTACATTTTAGAAACGCATGTAAATTAACTATCATATAAAAAAAATGTTATGGTCACAGTGAATACTTCAAAATGAGGAGGACATGCCACAACAAAACAGACTGGGTGGATGTTAAACTCAGAGGAGGAGTGATGCCACATCCCTGTCAACGTGATGGATCTAGCTGCGGGGTACTGGTCATAATGGTATGTTAACACATGAGTTGAATTAAGGGGAAAAAAAGTACTGCAAATTGAGACAATATTTAATTGATCTTTTTTGTTTTGTCGTTATATTTGTAATTAAAATGAAAATGCATAGAATAATCATAGTGCTTGACTTTAGATGGCCAAAGCAGTAATGAAAGCCTTCCCAGAGAAACCAAAGATGAAATTTGGGACCACTAAAAAGAGATGGCCCAAGCACGAAGATCTTTGGCCCAGACAATCATTGATGCCTCAGGTGGATAAGATTTTATTGTTAAATTCAAGTCTGAATATTAAGCAATATTATTAGTCTTAGATTTGGTTTTAGTATTTGACAGCGACAACAACTGTGCCATGTGTGCATCAAGTAAGCCACCATGTGCAGGGCCATCCACCACTGACTGGGTACAGTAGTCCTTTATATATAATTTCCTTTTCATTCATTCATTTCTTAAGTACATTGTTCTCTAGGACAAAGTATTTTCCTGTTTAGGAGAACATTGATGTATTTATGTCAAACTCATCTACTTGGACAGTTATAACGCCCAGTTATTTGTTACAGATACAGTGTGATAGCTGTATGCGCTGGTTCCACTCAGAATGCCTGGATATGGAAAAAGCCCAGCTCGTCCAAGCACGCAGCACAGACTGGAATTGCGTTCTGTGTCTGAAATAAGTCCCCATGTTAAAAATGTGTTGTTACTGCTTTATAAAAGCAAGATGTTTTAAATATTAAGTGTTTTTTTTTTTTTGAACATGACTTTCTAGATTTAATTATCACTGTTCATGCATGAATGTTCTATATTGCCAGTGTGTTTAATCTGAAATCTTTTTCAAAATCTTTTCAAATACATAGTTGGAATTCATCTTTGTCCTTTCTATCATTCTGAAATTGTCATTCACTGTCTTGACTGGGACTCCAATTTCAATACACAAGCACTAAGGTCCGGTAATATCACAAACTAACCACTTATTAGCAGTATCACATTTGGTAGAAACTTTATATAACCTTGAAACTATGCATATATTTGAATAGATTAAAACTGATTTTGTCTTATTATTGTGGGTCCCAAAGAGTACACCAATTTTAGAAACAAATGAAGTACAGAAATGTAACTGGTTTTTTAAAGCAATTTTCTCGAAAACCGTACAGTTATTTGAGATGAAAGTCAGTCCATATACAGTGGGGGTCAAGGTGAGCAAGAATCAGGTGAAAGCTCTGCGTCACCTTGACCAGCGCTCCTATGGATACAGTTCAAAATTGCCTATATGCTACAGCTACATTACTGTACTTTGAGTGGAATTTTGAAAGCAATTTTCTTGAAAACCGTACAGTTATTTGAAATGAAAGTCAGTCCATATACAGTGGGGGTCAAGGTGAGCAAGAATCAGGTGAAAGCTCTGCGTCACCTCGAACAGTGCTCCTATGAATACAGTTGAAAAATACCAATATAATACATTACTGTACTTGGGATTTTGAAAGCAATTTTCTCGAAAACCGTACAGTTATTTGATATGAAAGTCAGTCCATATACAGTGGGGGTCAAGGTGAGCAAGAATCAGGTGAAAGCTCTGCGTCACCTTGACCAGCGCTCCTATGGATACAGTTGAAAAATACCAATATAATACATTACTGTACTTGGGATTTTGAAAGCAATTTTCTCGAAAACCGTACAGTTATTTGATATGAAAGTCAGTCCATATACAGTGGGGGTCAAGGTGAGCAAGAATCAGGCGAAAGCTCTGCGTCACCTCGAACAGCGCTCCTATGAATACAGTTGAAATATACCAATATAATACATTACTGTACTTGGGATTTTGCATGCAATTTTCTCGAAAACCGTACAGTTATTTGATATGAAAGTCAGTCCATATACAGTGGGGGTCAAGGTGAGCAAGAACCAGGCAAAAGCTCTGCGTCACCTTGACCAGCGCTCCTATGGATACAGTTCAAAATTGCCTATATGATACAGCTACATTACTGTACTTTGAGTGGAATTTTGAAAGCAATTTTCTCGAAAACCGTACAGTTATTTGAAATGAAAGTCAGTCCATATACAGTGGGGGTCAAGGTGAGCAAGAATCAGGTGAAAGCTCTGCGTCACCTTGACCAGCGCTCCTATGGATACAGTTGAAAAATACCAATATAATACATTACTGTACTTGGGATTTTGCATGCAATTTTCTCGAAAACCGTACAGTTATTTGATATGAAAGTCAGTCCATATACAGTGGGGGTCAAGGTGAGCAAGAATCAGGTGAAAGCTCTGCGTCACCTCGAACAGCGCTCCTATGAATACAGTTCAAAATTGCCTATATGCTACCGCTACATTACTGAACTTTGAGTGGAATTTTGAAAGCAATTTTCTCGAAAACCGTACAGTTATTTGATATGAAAGTCAGTCCATATACAGTGGGGGTCAAGGTGAGCAAGAATCAGGTGAAAGCTCTGCGTCACCTCGAACAGCGCTCCTATGAATACAGTTGAAAAATACCAATATAATACATTACTGTACTTGGGATTTTGAAAGCAATTTTCTTGAAAACCGTACAGTTATTTGATATGAAAGTCAGTCCATATACAGTGGGGGTCAAGGTGAGCAAGAATCAGGCGAAAGCTCTGCGTCACCTCGAACAGCGCTCCTATGAATACAGTTGAAATATACAAATATAATACATTACTGTACTTGGGATTTTGCATGCAATTTTCTCGAAAACCGTACAGTTATTTGATATGAAAGTCAGTCCATATACAGTGGGGGTCAAGGTGAGCAAGAATCAGGTGAAAGCTCTGCGTCACCTCGAACAGTCCTCCTATGAATACACCTCAAAATGTCACTTTGAGTAAAAAAGTGGAGTATACATTAATTCATTTTGTTTTAAAAGATTGAGATGATAAATAAATTACACCTTTACAAAGCTGAGTATTTAGAGGCTTGACAGTATTTTTTTTTTATGAAAAATGCATTGCAATGGTGTATATTGAAGGATAACAACACTTCCGATGTGTTATTTAGGGCGACTGGCAGCCGTACCGTAATATGCGGTGTAAATGGGCAACGTAATTCTATGTGCGGCTAGCTTGACTGCGTCTTCGAAAATGAGGGCTCACTTGACCGCGGTTATTTTTCGGACTATACGTCGCTCCGGAGTATAGGTCGCACCAGCCAAAAAATGCATAATAAAGAAGAAAAACATATATAGGTCGCACTGGACTATAAGTCGCACTTTTTTTTTGGGGGGGGGGGGTTGATAGAATCCGAGACTCAGAGCACAAATTCCATCTTGAACGGCAATTTAAAATAATAATGGATTAAAGAACAGGACGAACACGGTTACACCTACGTTATGCTAACGTAGCACATTCAGCTACATGACGCACAACGAACACGTGTTCGGTATTGTAACGTTGTAAACACACTTCCAAAGTCGGCGATATTCACAACAAAGGTCGTCTTTATTAACAGAAAAACGGCTGCTGTAGGCCACAGCCACGCCAACCACAACTACAACAGCGGAACAGCAACACACACACAGGCAAGCTCTCGGTCTTTTTCTCTCTCTCCATGCTGCCTTCACGAACCTCCCGAACAGTCCGAAATCCCACAACATCAACACGCTCTCTAACTAAGAGAATCGCTACAGTATGTTAACGTAACATTAAGTATTCAGATAACCATAGCATAAAGAACATACTAACAAGTTAACCAAACCATCAATCCATTGAATTCTTCATCCTCGGTGTCACTTCTAAACAATTCCGTACACTCCGTAGACGAAGCGCCGCTTCCTCTTCTGTGTCGCGTTAGTCAGACTCGTCGTCAGCTGCAGTTCCAATTATTCCAGCCTTTCTGAATCCCAACAGGATGGTTTGTCACTGAAGCCCATGTTTTCTTGATCCATCCAATGACTTCCAGGAAAGTTGGGTGGCGCATTCTCCCAGTTGCCGTTAAGCTGTGCTCTCCATCCATCATCCACTGCGCCCACAGGTTACGCAAGACTGCCTTAAAGCTGCAGTTCACGGAGATGTCAAGTGGCTGGAGTATTTTGGTTCATGTGTTATAAATGTCACATATACGTCGCTCCGGAGTATAGGTCGCACCCCCAGCCAAACTATGAAAAAAAGTGCGACTTATACTCCGGAAAATACGGTAATTTTGTTTAAATAATTATCGCACACTTTATGTAAATCCTATAAACTTCATTTCACTTCTCAAATATCACTGTGTTTGTCTGCTATATATATTTAACTGAAATTGTTGAGCCAAACAACCAATGATTTAAAAAGGAAAATCTTGAACATTATCAGGGGTGCCCAAACTTTTGCATACCACTGTATGTGTGAAATCTGCTCTCTCTTTCTATTCCCTGTCAGTCCTCTTCCTGCAGCATTTTGGATCAGCTGAAGGTTTTTCAAGGAGCTTTTAGGACAACCTGATAATAATTAATTACAATAGTCCAGCCTGAAAGAAATAAATGCATGAACTAGTTTTTCAGCATCACTCTGACAAAAGATGTTTCTAATTTTAGAAATATTGTGCAAATGCAAGAAAGCAGTCTTACATATAATATGTGCATTGAAGGACATATCCTGGTCAAAAATGACTCCAAGATTCCTCACAGTGTTACTGGAGGCCAAGGTAATGCCATCCAGAATAAGTATCTGGTTAGACACCATGTTTCTAAGATTTGTAGGGCAGAGTACAATAACATCAGTTTCATCTGAATTTAGAAGCAGGAAATTAGAGGTCATCAGACCTTTATGGCTTTAAGACATCCCTGCAGTTTAATTGATATGTGTCTTCTGGCTTCATGGGTAGATAAAGCTGGGTACCATCTGCATAGCAGTGAAAATGCATGCTCTGCCTTCTAATAATACTACTTACGGGAAGCATGTATAATGTAAATTGAATTGGTCCTAGCACAGAACCCTGTGGAACTCCATAATTAACAGTGTGTAAAGAAGACTCCTTATTTACATGAACAAATTGGAGTCTATTAGATAAATATGATTTAAACCACTGTGTGGAGTACCTTTAATACCAATGGCATGCTCTGTAATTAAATATTTTTGTCAACAGTATCAAAAGCTGAGGTCTGACCTAAAACCAGTAGAACAACTCAGGGACAATATGTTTCAGTCCATCTGACGCCTCCAGGTTGCACCTCAGACTGTCCAGGAGCTCACTGATACCTTGGTCCAGATCTGGGAGTAGATCCCCCAGGACACCATCCATCCTCTCATTAGGAGCATGCCCCAACATTGTCAAGCATACATACAAGCACGTGCAGACCATACAAACTACTGAGTACCATTTTGAGTTGCTGCAATGAAATTTTGGCTAAATAGATTAGCCTGCCATGTGAAAAAAACTATGTGTGCTTTAACTCACATGTAAAATTAGTTTCATTCTATTTCATTTAAGGAACATTTCTAAATTGTGGATTGTGGTTTCTTCATCTGAACTGAAGAAAATTATTCATGCATTTGTGCCATTGTGCCTAGCAAATTGTACTGCCCTGTTTACTGGCTTAAATAAATCATCTCTTTCTTGCCTCCAAGTGATACAAATGCTGCTACCAGACTGTTAACACATTCCAGTAAGTGAGCTCACATTACCCCTTTTTTATTTTTTGCATTTTTGGCCACAGTGGCTTTATCAACAGTGGACAGAGACAGGAAATGGGGGAAAGATACAGGGGAAGACACGCGGGCAAATTGGCGACAGGCCGGGACGCAAACCTGCGCCACCCGCACCGCAGCGCGCATGTGTATGTGGTCGCCGGCTTCACCACTAAGCCACCCAGGCGCCCACATTACCCCAGTTTTATACCTTTTACACTGACCTCCAGATGATTTTAGAATTTTTATTAAATTCTTGTACTTACATTTAGAGCACTAAAGGGACAAACTCCAGACCATTTATCGCATCTTCTTCTTCAAAACACTGCTCCTCACACTCTTCAATCACAGATTCAGAACCTGTCAGTTGTTTCTCGCACAAGACTGAAGGCTATTGGAGAACAAACCTTTCAGTCTGTGGCACTAAAGTTTTGGAATAGTCTCCCACTGCAGTGACACTCAGCTGACTCTGTGGACTCCTTTAAAAAGCAGTTGAAAACTTTTTTTTAACTAGGCTTTCTGTTGAGATTCTTATTTATATTAACATAGAGTTCTTTGTCAAGTTTGAGAGCTAGACTCCATATAACCCTTCTGAACCAAAGTGCTATGCAAATGTGATTTGGCACACTTGCTGTACAAGTATGGCAAAAGTTTCCAGTGACAACTGGGTATATTTACATTGTGGGGAGGTAGATGGTGTCTTTGGCACGATGCTGTAGGGCAGCCAGCCTGGCAATCTGCTGCAGATGCTGTTCACTGGGCTTACCCTGAGGAACCACACTCAGCAAGGCCTTCAGGTAATCTGGCAACACCTTGAAAAGAGAAGCAGACTGTGCATTAGTCTGTGATATTAATATATTCACCCACTCAGTATGAAATTTCTTTGAGGTCTAGGTTCAGCAATGTCAAATAATTGCCAAAATTATTCTGTCAGCTATCCAATTAAATATTAGTGTGTCACTTTTTTTTGGCCAGGCAGTTTATTTGAGCTAAAATTTCAGAACTGTTACCACCTACAACTCTGTGAAAGGAGATCTGTACCTGGTTATAGTGCATGGTGACATAGAGTTCATTGTCAAGTTTGAGAGCTAGACTCCATATAACCCTTCTGATCCAAAGACTATAGTTGGCATCCACAGGCTCTGCCTCTGTGACGATGTCCAGGATGTACTCTCGCTTGTTCAGGGGACGTACATTCTGACCTACACAGAAAGGCACTTTAGTTACCCTCTACTGTCCAATAGATGGTAACTACAAATATCAAATCCAGCAAAAGAACATGTTGGCCTTTTAGAGTTCCACTGAAACAAGACCCTTGTTACCTTTGTGTGTAACCAAAAAGATGGCATATTCATCCAGTGCCTCCAACCTTTGGAGTCCCATCTCAAAGCAAAGCTCCTCGATCACATCCAAAGCAACCTAATATGAAGAAGTTCATTCACATTAAGCAAAGCTGACACTACGAGCCACAAAGTCAGCATCTGTGTTTTACATTTAAGGACTATGGTCAGTGTGTGTGTGTGCATGTGTGTGTTTTCTACTCACAGAGCATGTCTTGATTTTCAAGTGCCTTTCAATGCCACCTGGGAGCAGGAACAGCTGTCTCTTGGAGCTACGCCCAGCCTGTACACGAAAAACAAATCAGTTGGAAAACTCACACGCCACTGTACACAGCTGTTACTGACAGTAGTTATGTAGCAAAGTCACAGATGCCACAATGAGAAAGTCACCACTGTAACTGAATTAGAATGCAAGCCTTATCTGATTGTTATAAATACAGAAAAAGGAGTACAGACTGGGAATATGACCACTGGTTTCCAATATTTTTAAAAAGTTGTTGACACTAAATAAATGTTAGCATCATTAAAAATTTTTTTAACATATTTTAAGTCTTACTTAAGCCACATAGGAGTGCTGCATGGATGAATTACAAACTAACCAGCATTGCTTTGAGCTCCATGCTGTTGGGATTACTGTACACGACCAACCATATTGAAAAGTCCTCCTCAGATTCTGCTCACATGCACTGGCAATACCTGTCAATTGGAGAAGCAGATAGTAAAGACTTTAGCAGATCAGTGAAGTCTGAAAATGATGGACTGATGAAATTGATGTCTACCTTGGTACAGCAGACCAGGGCTGGCACATGCATCTTGGAAAAATGTCAACAGAAATGGCTTCATAACGTCAGAGCAGCGATGGAAAGCTGTGAGAATATACATCAGCCTCCATCCTCTCTGACAACTGTCCCTACACAGAAAGATACACACACACACACAGCTACAAAAGCCTCTCCACAATCACATCTCTGTTGATTAAGAACAAGTGAGCACTGGAAGCCTTACGGTTTGGAGCTGGTGTTGGCAGTGACTTGCTTCATCACTTGGCAGTAGGCTTCATCCTTCATCAGGCCATGGTCACCACTTAACTAGATTTATAAGCACAGGCATGAAGAAGAACATTCATGCAACATCTATAAAATCACACGCATAGACCTTGTCTGTCTTGTTATTACTGTGCATAGACATTTTGCTCATGTCTGCATACCTTCAATATAGTGGTGACTAGGTCCTGCTCAGTCTGGCCTTTCAGTGGGAAGTCTCCCATAAACTTCATTATAGCTGGGCAAAAGAAACAGCAGTAACACATGTTTTCTGATCTATTTTATTTGAAGCATACTGAGGCTTTTATACTAAAAATGAACTGATTTGTCAAAAAAAAAAAAATCACTAACAGTATATATATATGTATATATTTGTAGCCTCCCACTATCTTCTGCTTTGACCTCCTAGTTTCCCCCTCTTTTCCATACTCTGCTCTTACCTAAGAAGATGTCAGCAGCCACCCTGTTCATCCCACTGTCTGAGAAGTCAATCAGTGACTCCTGGATTGGAGACTAGAAAGAGAAACACAATGTTAAATCATTAGAACAAAACGGTCAGAATAAACATTTTACAGGTCTATGCACAGGTACACAAAAGCACTAACTGTTAAATTAAGAAATATGTACTGCATATGTGAACATGAAGACATTATTGTGATTTGAGGCAAACTTAGTTGAATAACCTTGGAGAATTTGACCATGTCAGCAGGGTCCCTGGCCTCCTTCCCCTTTTTCGCTTTCTGATCGCTGTGGGAAAATGCAGACAGTCAGTCAACAACTTTTTATTTATTTGTCACTGTGACAGCAAATTTTAGCTTTAAATTGGACCACCCTGGCCTTTTTTTTTTTTTTGACACTACACGTGTGTGTGTGTGTGTGTGTGACCTCCTGTTTCTCTGTGCTTCTCTGAAGTACTTCTTGGCAAACTCAGCCATGTGGTACTGGCTGCTGTGCAGAGGCAGGTCGTTCAGTTCGGCACTCAGGCTGTCTCCATACATCTCATTTACTACCTGAGACACACACACACACCCACAGAATGAAGACCTAAGCAACAGTACCACTTACTGGAGCACCAACAGTGTAATTATCTAAAAAAATGTCCATTTCTGCTAACCAAAACATTCCAATGTATGCTGTATAAACACTAGCTGATACTATAATATAAGGGTGCTATTAATGCTGAGCTCTGTAGGTTACTCTTGCCTTTAGCCTTTTATTCCCACAGTGTTGTAGAAGGGAAGTTAAAAAAAAAAAAAAAATCAGAAAAAAAGAGCAAATACAGTTTGCACCTCTGTGGAGAGGTCAAGCTCATGAGCAGCTACAGCTGAGCCCATCGCAACAGCAACAGCAGCTGAGGCGGCGACTCGTCCCTGCCGGTCTCGGGGCTCCACACGTTCAGGAGGCAGAACCAAGAAGTCTGGAGCAGCCACAGGACGGACATACTCGATGGGAAACACTCCAGACTTTCCATACACAGCGCCGAACCGCCAGCCTATGCGTGCACACAAACCCATACATAAATGTACGTTCTAATCAATATGTCATGTTCAGTGAGTGGATCAGGCTGCACACAAAATTGAGATTGTTCAGTATCTTCAATATTTTGCTTCACACAACCAACAGAAAGAAAGAAGAAAGAAAAAGAAAGAAAGAAAGAAAGAAAGAAGAAAGAAAAGAAAGAAGAAAGAAAGAAGAAAGAAAGAAGAAGAAAGAAAGAAAGAAAGAAAGAAGAAAGAAAGAAAGAAAGAAAGAAAGAAAGAAAGAAAGAAAGAAAGAAGAAAGAAAGAAAGAAAGAAAGAAAGAAAGAAAGAAAGAAGAAAGAAAGAAAGAAAAAGAGAAGCAGCCTCATGCAAACCTGACTTAATATAGTTTAAAAAATGCAGTCATACTCAATACTGAAGTTAAAACCAATGAAAACAAACCGACTAAAACTATGCCGCACCCACCAAACTCAGCAGTGTCTCTCTTTAACTCCTCCAGAAGCATGACCTTCTTCCTCACAATGCAGCCGTAATGTTTACCTGAGTTACACACAAAAAAAACAGGCGAGTTAAATAGTCCACAGGGGCAGAAAGCAAATATATCACTGTGAAACTCTTCGGTGTTGGATTATGCCTGTGTCTCACCAGCCTCCAGCCCATCCATGTGCTGTAGTCTGATGATGTCCCCTTTGTGGAAGCTGAGCTGGCTCCTGTCTTCAGTGATGTAATTCCTCACTGCCACCATATACTCTGAGTCCTGACAAAGACAGGGTGTGCTGACACCAAGAAACATTTGCGCCAAGGAAATCACATTTCTCTGTGGCTGCTTAATGTACAGGCTGAATTCATGGGTTTACCAGCGTGACTCACTGTCAAAGACAGAGCTTTGTTTCAAAGCCTTATCTCATCTCATCTCTATCAGTAAACAATAAAGAAATAAAGATATTTTTACTTTATAATTAAAGTATGCAATACAGTACTGTGAAAAAGTCTTGAGCCACACCTCATTGCTTTGTATTTTGCTCAGAAAATGGGAAACAGGTGCAGAGATGTATTGAAAAAAAAACACAAAGATAGCTGGAAATACAGTATATAAGGCAAAAACTGAGTTTGTACAATTCTAACAAGCATTTGGTGTGACCACCTTTATTCTACAACACAACTTGAACTCCCTTAGGCAGCTTTCTTTAAATAGTCTTCAGCCCCAAACCATGACAGAGCCTCCAGCATGTTTTACAGATGGCTCTCCTGCCCTTTGCTGGACATACTGACAACAATTTGAACCAAACATTTCCAATTTGAAGTCATCCCTCCATCAGACCTGTTGCCACTGATTTTCAGGCCAGTTCTTGTGTAATGTGGCATACTTCAGCTTTTTCTTCCTGTTTCCCTTCCTGATGAATGGCTTCTTGACAGCCACCCTGAGACCATTTCTGGTGAGGCTTCAATGAACAGTAGCTGGATCAGCTGAAGGGCCAGTGTCAGCTCTCAGGTCCTGTGTCAGCTCTTTGCTTAATGTTTTTCCTGTTTAAGGACATGACTTTCAGATACTGTTCAGCCTATACATTAAGGTCTGCCATATCTTCTTTTGTCCTCCATTTGTCCAGTTTTGTCCTCCATTTGTCCGAGATATGTCAAGTTTTCAGCTAATACCTCTTTGGGAATCACCTTGTTGGTGTGAAAATGCAATTTTGTGCCTGTCAAACTGCGTCATCTTTGGCATTTTTCATAGGTTCAGCTAAAGAAATGGGATTAAATTAAGTGTTTTGTGACAGGCTCCTTGTAAAAAAGGGCCTAAAGATAGAATTTAACATTGGTGTTAGTTATCTGTTATATGTAGACACAACACTCTTTCATCCCTTGAGTTAGGAGCCTTTTTTAATGCTTGAATGATTCATAGGTCAGCATTTAGTGGCTTAACAAGGACTGGACTGAAGCAGAGTGAAAAAGCAGCCAATGTATAAAGAAAATCTTTGAAAGACCTTCAGAAAGTCTGCAGGACTGTTGCTCAAGGCCACTTTAAAATAAAAAAAAAAAGAAAGTCTGGCTCCTTAGAAGCAAATTATTAAAAACAGGAATCACTCAGAGAGTGTAAACCTCCACCAACACAGTTCACTCTCTGGGCGGAATTTACTTTTAAGAGAATAGTTTTGTAATTTGTATATATTTAATTTGTTTTCTTTGTTCTTTTTAAACATACTTTTCAAAGTTTTTAGTGCAGTAAAAAAAAAAGTGCAAAGTGCAAGCTGTTGTTATTTGCCCTGTTGAAATCCATTTTAATTCACTTTGACCTTCAGATTAATCTGTTGACCTTGAAGGAGAGGTCAGAGGTCAAATGTGATATGATATTTAAAATCTTTACATGGCATTTTCTATATGTTGACATTACACACCAGACTTGCAAGAATCATAGTTTCTAAGTTATAAGGCTTTTTGTCAGTTACGGGCCAATAAATCATTAAGTTCACCAAAGTTGACAAAGTTGGTCAAATTTTAATGGATTGTTAACACGGCCCCCACTCTGCACCCCTACAAAGTTTTATCAGAATTCATTCAAAACTTTTCGAGCTATTGTCTTTACAGACAGAATGAGACACATGCATGCACGCGGAGGTAAAAATCAGGGGTGGCTCAAGACATTTGCACAATACTGTAAGACACTGGAAACAGCCAATTTTACACATGGATAGATGTTTACTTTACAGTGTGAAACTGCTTATAAAATCTGCTTTGGGGCAAAAAAAATCCTCATGCTGCTGTTGTTGTGTCATCAATTTCAGTTTGATTAAAAAGTTGAAATTTAAGATGTAAAGTTAAAAAAAAAAAATCAGTGAATAAAAAATTACTTGTTACCCCCCAAACAACAAAAAAAAGAGCACTTGCAGTATAGCCCATGCATACATTTAAAAAATATATATATATATATTATATGAGATGTTTCTACTCTGAGCAGTAAAGTCATCTAATTTAATTGTGACCATCAGTGAGCATTACCAAAACTCATCCATTCATCATTCATACTTAATCACACGCAGACACTGACAACATTCCTCTGACCTTCTTAAGTTCTGTGAGGAAGTAGTCAATCATATGTTTGACCTGCGGGGCTTTTGCGGAGAACAAGATCAGCTTCTCGTTGGTCAGGTTAAACTCAAGCATGTTCTTAGATGGAATGGACACAAACAGGATGTCTGAATAGCTGCAAAGGAAGTGACACGCCAAACCAGGAAGTCAATGCAAAGTCAAAGTTCAAAGCACTTAGGCCTGAAAGTTAAAAAAAAAAAAGATCAATGGACAGATCTTTACAACATTTGAATTTTCTATCAAAAACAATAAAATACAATAAAAAAATCAAACTAAGAGCTTTTTTAGATGAATATTTTGTATGAGTCTCACCTGTAAGGCCTCAGCACTCTGAAGTAGTCTGAAGCAGAAGAGCTGCTCTTCACCATCTTCAGCAGCTTGATGCCTTTATGAGACACAGACAACACCTGCACTCCTGTCCCCACACTGCCCTGGAAAACACACAACACACAAACAAGGACACACGCACACAAACACACACACGTGCGCACACAAACACACAGACACACACCATGGCATAAAAACATGTGAAACTCTGAGAAGAAGAAACTGCTATGGACTGATACTGTTACAGCTGAATCCCTATTCAGTTCAGTTCATCTATGCCAAACAAAAGAAAATCTCACAGAGGCTGGAAAGAGGCGAGAGAAGTAGATCTCCCACGAGTCTCTAGCCATGGTGACCACTTTCTTCTTCACATTCTCACTGCATGTTCCTGAAACCTGATCCACTTTGTTCTCCTCTGTCACAGAAACAAAGGATCAGTTATCAAAGTTATAAACTCTCGAGTACAAATGGAGGCTGTCACATACATGCAAATAAGTTAAAATCCTTAAGGCATGTATGCTAGCTTTTTTCATACCAAACAGGGCTTTCATCTTCTGTCTCTCCTCCTGGGTGATACGGATGCAAGCCTCAGAGAGGGTGTCATGTACAACCTGTGAAGACACAGGTTGTACATGACAATTGGGAAACACTTGAGGCGGTTAATTCCTGCTGTAAATAACTGTTGACACTGAAGCAAACGCCAAGATCTGAAAGTACCTCAAAGTACCTCATTTATTTGTTTTACAACTACACGATGAGCACTATTCTCATGACAATCTGAACTACTAGCATAATCACTATTAACTAGATCACCTGGAAGACAGCCTGAGGTCTCCATGATAATGAAAATTTATACTAATTTATACAAAGAAATTGAGTAAAGAAAATAAATGAAGAATATTGGCAGATACTGGATTTATAAACCAACCTGCCTGAAGAGCAGGTCTAGGATCAGTGGATTGTTGAAGGTCTCTTTAGGATAAAAAACCTGTAAATGGAGGACAGACATGACTAAACTGTGTATTTAAGTAAATTATTACATAAAAGAAATGATTAAAGCTTTCTGATGTTGGCCTTTACTGCTCTATTTGTTGTACTTAGTTAAAAACTAAGGTAAAACACACCTCTTTCCTCATATAGAGCTTCCATGGGACGTTGGAGTAAGTGTAATATTCATCACTGGTTCTGCTGTGGAGTTGAGTCTGCATGATCTCCTCCTCAACTGGCAAATCTCTGGAGACTGGAAGCACACACACATTTATTTTCATGAACATGTCCTTCCCGTAAATGCCGAGCTGTGTCAGTCTATTCTGGAGTTTGTTATCGGGTACGGTATTTTTGCAGTAAAGGCTTACCTGGAGGAGGGGCGGGGCTTACGTTGGAGCTAGTTGGCCCTTGGGGGGAGGGCTTGGTTTTCTGGGTAGCCTTGAGTCCTCTATCTCCTTTAGATTGGGAGGATGAAGCCTTTTTGTGAGTCTAGGAGATGGAAAATGTTTAGAAGTTATTTTTCCTTGTGTGTTTGTTTTTTTGTTTGTGTGTGTTTGGTAGGTGTGGAGTTAGGATACCGGTTGTGGTGGGTTTGCCATTTGATCTTTAAGGATCTCCATAGCTTCATCGTGAGGATCTGGCTTCTTTGCAAACATCTTTCCATCACTTCTCCTTCAAACACCAAAATATTCAGCAAAGATTGAATACCACAAACAATTATCAATATCTCATATGATCGTGTGTGTTTACCTTTGCGTGGGAGATCCAGAGGAAGATGTTGTGCCTGCAGGCTGGTGCTGTTTGACGATGTCTTTGATGTCATGGCTGGGGTCTAAACGCTCAGTGTTATTCACAGTGGAGCGGACCACATCCTCAGGAGGGGGGCCACGTAATGGACCTGTAATAAAACGTTCGATTACACATGAACTGGGGTTGTTGAGGCTTCATCCATTACCCCTGTGGCCACAGGGGGAAACCCTTAAAGTGATAATCATAGACTTACTCAAGGGCAGTTACTCAGTCCCATATTTCCAATTGAATGCAGTGGGCTTTCCAACCACAAATAACTATGCTGCAATGCATCAATATTTTCATTTCCACTCCTTTCTGATTCAGAGAACTCAGCTAGGAAAAGGAATCCTGAACCCTGACTGTAAACACTGACATTCACACCACACAGCAAGTGTCAGACATACTCGCTTTGCGTTGAACAGCAGCAGGGCTCGGCTTGTATGTTAACTCCTCACTCTCTTTGGTCTGCAGAAAAACAACAATTGATACGGCTGCAAGATAATATATCAAATATGTATGTACATATGTGTGGAATGGTACTTCACCACAGCAGTGTGTATGCTTACTCACAGGACTGGGTGTGCGTGAGTGCTGTTGTGAGTGTGCATGATAGTATGAGGGTGGTGATTGGGGGGCTGGAGCAGCAGGGGGGAAGGAAGACAGCATTTGCTGCTGGATTGCAATAGCCTGCATGGTCATCTGCTGGGCCTGCAACACAAACACATATACATATATTCAATATTAAGTAAACAACAGTTTATATCCATGTTTACCCCATATTGATCATTTAAATGACAAATGTATGATTTTACTGGATGTTTATGCACTTCTGTGAATTTTAACATTTCACTGCCTGAAGACAGTTTTATGGTGATAGTTGTATAGGTATGTGAAAAAGACAATTTACCCAGGACTCTATGTAGTCAAAAACTAAGTCCAGGCACCTGGGTGGCTTAGTGGTGAAGCAGGTGACTGCATACATATGCCGCATTGCGGTGCGGGCGGCACGGGTTCAAGTCCCGGCCTGTCGCCAATTTGCCGGTGTATCTTCCCCTGTATCGTTCCCCCATTTCCTGTCTCTCTCCGCTGCTGTGGCCAAAAATGGAAGGGAAAAAAAAAAACTAAGTCCATCCTTACAGATTCCAAAGGAATCAAGAGGGTAAGTAGCAGCCAGGTGCTGCTAATCATCAACAAGTGTGAGTGTGTCAATGAAAGCAGATGTTTTGGCAGTTTTGTGGTCTAGAGCATTCAGGTGTGTGTTAACACAAAGCCACAATCTTCCCAGGAGTGGATAACTCATCAAATTCACCCCAAGACTGTGGAAGGCTCAGAGAAACTGCAAAAAACGCGAGAGCTACATCTCAGACTCAACAGGCCTCAGTTAGCATGTTAAATGTTAAAGTTCCTGACAGCAAACTTTAAAAAAGACTGAATAAGTATGGCTTGTTTGGAAGGGTTGCGAGGAGAAAGCCTGTTCTCACTAAAACCTATATTGCTTTGTTTTGTTTTTGGTGCAGTAAAAAAGGCAACATTGCTTAGGTCTGCAAAGTTGCATTTGAAAAAACACAAACCTTCTGGAACAATGTCCTTTGAACAGATGAGACCTAAGTAGAGAGGGTTGGCTGTAATGCACAGCACCACATTTGGTGAAAACCAAACACAGCACATCAGTACAAACACCTCATACCAACTGTCAGCACAGTGGTGGAGGGGTGATGATTTGGGCTTGTTTTGCAGGCACAGGACCTGAGCACCTTGCAGCAATTGAGCCCACTACGAACTTGGTGCACCAAAGTATTCTAGAGTCAAATATGGGGCCGTCTGTCTGACAACTAAAGCTTAGCCCAAAGTGGGTCATGCAGCAGAACAATGATCCCAACCACAGCAGCAAATCTACAATGGTATGGCTGAAAAAGAAAAAAATGAAGGTGTTGCATTGACCCAGTCAAAGCCCAGACCTCAACCTGACTGAAATGCTGTGGTGGGACCTTAAGAGAGCTGCGCATGAAAGAATGCCCGCAAACCTCAATGAACTGAAGCAACATTGCAAAGAAGAGTGGGCCAAAATAACTCCACAATGATGTGACAAACTGATAAAGTCATATAGAAAAGGATTATTTCAACTTTTTGCTGTTAAAGTTGGTTCAAAAAGCTACTGTATCACGGGGTGCACTTTATTTTTTACAGGACCACATAGAGTCCTTTTAAAAGTTTCTATTTCACATGACAGTAGTATTACAGCACAGTAGTATTAATATTATAGTCATTCAGAGAAATGATATGTGTCAGACCAGAATAATGGCTTGCTGGTTGATGATGGCTTGTTGCTGCTGAGTCAGTACCGCCTGCTCCGATCCTGGAGAAGTACAAACATACACCTGTCATTCTTTTACTGCAGTAAAAGCATAAAAACAGAAGTGTCTGCTTAAAACAAACTACACACAAGACCTCTGCAACCTCACAGTAAAAATAAAAAACTAACTTCAAAATGGCTTTTATTAAGACAAATATAAGTCCATCATGCCCAAACACTTCAGGCCAAACATGCTGGAAAACCTAACGCACATCCTTTTATTCTACCTGGCACACCTGTCATCACAGGCAAGCCTGGAACCACAGGTGTGGCTGGGAGTGAGGGCACCCCAGGAAGACCCGGGACAACAGAGACATGGGATGCTGCATCAGTATCTCTGTCAGCACCAGGGGCAGCTGTGGGGGCAGCAGCAGGGGTACGAGTGGACGATGGTGTGGGTGCTACACGAGTGGAAGGAGTGGTGGCAGAAGAGGCCTGCTGGTGGTGGTAGGGGAGCTGGGGCCGGTTGTATTGGTGGTATTGCTGCTGCTGTTGCTGTTGTTGATGTTGCTCGTGGTGATGGTGGTGGGATGGGATTGGCATAGTTGGGATCGGGGGCATCATTCCTCCTGCTACTGGAAGCACTGGCACAGCTTGAGGAGCAGCAGGCAGGGAACAGGGAGTTAGTCAGGTCTCTGCTGTTTTCTTAAAGGGACCTTAATGGCATTTAGTGCCTTCATTGTCAGTAACTGGGACACGTCCTGCATTGTACAACAAACAAATGATCATCAACACCAGTTTAAGAAAGAGTGGTCATTATTAGCCATACTGGTGTTGTGGTTCTTAAAACATCAATATCAGTGTGCTGATAACTCCACAACTTCAGCCCAGACAAATCCTGCTGAGTGCAATGAAGCACTGTAATGGAAAATTTGTGCTTCAACTCATTTAACCTCTATGTACTACACTGGTATGTGAGTGTAACTTTCCCTTACAAAGAATGTGTGTGTGTGAAGATGGAAAACAACAGGAACAAAACTAACTGTAAGCTGAGTTCAAGGTCATGAGGCACTTTCTGTACCCTCGTTACCAACCAGGTGCCTACATGACCATGAGAAGAAAACTCCCTACAGCTCAACAAACAATGGCTGTATCTACAAAACGTGCATGAAGGGGCTGTTATCTGTTTCTGCTCTGCGTGAAGACTGTTCATGCTGTATTTACTCCTTCTTTCTATAAATCTCAAAAAATCAGTTTGTTTTCAATGCTCAGTTTATTTTTCCATTAACTTTGTTCTGGAGCCATCATCAAATTTTTACTATTTAGTAATATTTAGTAAGTGGTAGAGCCCAAACTATTAATCAGTGGGCCAATATTATCTATTTTCCACATTATAACAGCTAATAAATGAAAATTAAAAGTAAAGAACAGGCAGGAGAAAAACACTTCAACCATGTTCTGAGAATTGACGTGGCATAGTTTGCCCACCAGAGGGCAATCTGCAACCTCCCTGTTGGTAACACATGAAACTGCACAAACACAACAACCAGCTGATCCAGTCAGAGCTGGGAAGCATGTAAACAAGTAAATAAATAACCACTCATAACAAGTGAGAGGGAAATCTGTTTATATTTCCTGTGCCTGAAAGAAAAAAATATTGGCCAATATATCAGATTATCAGATTTTTAAATCATCAAATATTATTATCAGTATCAGTCTGAAAAGTCCTGTATCGGTCAGTCTTTAGCAACTGCCATTAAAGATAAAGTTTCCCGTTGTTAGCCTTTTTGTTTTACACGCACATCAGGTCAAAATCTTAATTGGTTTAGGAGTAAAGCCAATATTGGTGTGTTATCATACTAGATATGATATATCATATCAACTCATTTAACCTCTATGTACTACACTGGTATGTGAGTGTAACTTTGACGAGCAGCAGGCAGGGAACAGGGAGTTAGTCAGGTCTCTATATCATATCTAGTATGTTAATATTATAGTGGTCATTGTCACTGTGTGAATTTTGCAGAGAGCCACTAGCTATGCTGTAGAGTCTTGTTATTTATTAAGGTGTAATATGAAGAGCTATATATCTGTTTCTACAAAAACTCGGACTGACATTTGCATTAAACAGTTTTATTGAGCTCTCACTGCGGTTAAAAAAATCCTGTTGACAAAGATCTATTTCAAATAATAAGCTTAACAATTTTCCAACAGTGGCACTTTATCAAAGTCTTCATTCTGTATTTAACGGTGACTCGGAACAAAATTTCTTTGTGGATACTCATTTTGGTGACGTTTAGTCATGTATGGGCAGTGCAGATAGATGTTAATTACTGCTGTATGTATGATGGTGTTTGTGCAAAGTTTTGTTAAAAATTTATAATCATCCCCCAAAAAACATCTTCATTAAAGCTGCCTAAAATATTGGTAACTAACCATCAAATAGACTGGGGTAGTTTACTTTCCTGTGTCCTTTCTTCTCTGTCTGTCATTGCTGTTTCTATCTTCACTGCACATCCAACTGAGCATTTAAACATTTGGAGTATAACACACACCCTCACGCCTTCAATTGGTCCAAAATGTGCTGCTTGCCTTCTTACAGAACCTGCAAGACAGGACATATCTTTCCTGTTCTGGCCCCCTTTCACTGGCTTCCTGTGGGTTTTAGGATTGATTTTAAGATTTTGTTGTATGTTTTTAAACCCCTCAGTGGATTGGCTCCATTGTATCTTGTTGTTTTTTTAACACCTTATGTTCCCTCATGGTCCATAGCCCCTAAACAGTGGAATGAGCTGCCCCGTCATGTTAGATTAGCCTCCACCTTGCACATTTTTAAAGTACACCTTACAACGGATTTGTACTCTTTGGCTTTCAACACAGAGTGAGCCCTAAAGTAGACCTACAGCTGTTGTATTATGTTTTTGTGATTTCTTGGATATATTTATTCATGTGTGCATGTATGTGTGTGTTCATGTCCAGCACTTTGGTCATCTTTCTTGGTTTAAATGTGCTTTATAAATAAATTTGGATTTGAGTTTATCTTCCAGTCTCCTGACTGGAAGCACCCATTTCTGTTGTGAGACTGGCATGAGTCAAAAAACAGGTGCAAAGTTTAACATACTAACATCAGCCCCTCATTTTGCATACTGAAGTAGGAGAAGAAGAAAAGAAATACATGATAAAAATAAATACGTTGGAGAAAAAAAAAAATATATATATATATATATATATGTATATATAGGCATTTTTCAGTTGAGCACAGAGTAGGAAAAGAAAGAGCCACTAAAAATAATATCAGGTACTTAACATTTTTAGATGTCTGGAAAGTGATCCATTTTTAAAGGTACAAAGGGTTACACACACACACGCACACACACACACACACACACACAACAGCAGTGGCAAATTCAGCAGAGGGTGTTTGAGAGAAATAGTAATAGTAATAGTATGTGGAGCAAGAGGAAGAATGAGAGTTGCAGACGCTCATAGAGAGTAAAGGAGTCACCTGTTAGAGTGAATGGCTTTCAATGCATTATCTATGAGGACCAACTGCTGAATACAGCCGACTGCTCAGAGCTGAACTTCTGAAATCCAGTTCTGTTCATTGTCTTTGAGATAACAACACAATAATACTCTGATGTCTTTCTGTTAGTTGATCATAGAGTATCCAATAATGTAAAATGTCTTAGTGTTTCTTTATACAGGGGGAGCTTTCAAAGGAGAAACAAGGCAAACCTCTTTGTTAACTGGAGACAAATGCCAATGATTTAGGATCACTTAGGTTAAGCTGAATTATTAATGACAGCGCAGAGAAAGAGCCAGGCAGGGTGGATGATGGGACAAAAGAAATGCATGAAAATGAAAAATGTAGCAAAAAACTGAAAGACAGAAGTTTGGAGAAAGGAGAAATTATTGTGATGGCAACATCCAGCTAAACACAGAATAGAGACAACAAAAAATAGAAGTCCAAAGAAAAACACAATGAGCACTGACATGAGACACACCTAAGAGCAAACACACGCAGCACTTAGCGTTTACCTCCAGGATGTATTCCTGGTGGATAAGGCCGACTGGAAGCTGTACGGCTCTCCCCCTCTCCGCTTCCTTCTCCTGTGATGCCTATACCTCCTCCTCCCTTCATCCTTTCTGACAAACTTCCAGTCCTCTCCATGTCCTGGTGGGCAGAGAGCACCAAAACACTGAGCAGCAGGAAAAGAGTGTTTGTAGATGCTGAGAAACTGGAGTTTAAGGGGCATGAAGCGTGAGCCAAAAGTGTGTATCCCAGAAGGAGGGAGGGAAAGAGAGAGAGACTAAAACAACAAGAGAGAGGGAGTGTGTTGTATGGTTGATTTGGACCCTCTCTGAGTCAAAGCTGCAGAAACAGTATACTCTCCAGGAAGTACCGTACACACAGGAGGAGAAGCTCCAACACAAATACAAACTGACTGCAACAAAATTCAACACAACAGGCTTCATTCTCCAGAGCTAACCAAATTCCTCAGCTGTTTTTCCACAGCACATGTGACCGTGTCTGCAGCGTGACCTGCAGACAATTACTATGAACAAGCTAAAAAATATGATGCCACATTCAGAAAATTAATCAGGAGAAACATACCTGAAGCACCTCTGCCTGTGTACTCTCAATGATGCGGCCACTTTACTCACTTTGTTTCACTAATACACCAAATTTGAAGCTGCTGGTAGGAGTGTTTTCCCCAGACAGCGGCTCATTTATGGTGACTGCTGCTGCAGTCATATACGGTAGGTCACCCGGTAACCTAATCAGCCCTCCTGTCTCCCCCCATTCATACCCAAACAGAAGCAAAGGATCACATGTTCAATCCATCCATCAACACTCACTTCTATTCACACTCAGGTGGCAGATAAAGTGGTGGAAGCCCGACATGACACTGCATGCATTTCTGATCTGCAACTTACCATCAGTATTAATATTTTTCTTTCAGTTTGGCAATTAATTAATTGGTCTATGAATATAATTGGTGATGTCTTCAAAATTCTAGTTTTAGTGCAGTCCAAAGCAGTCTGAAACTTAAAAGTTGCAATGACAGAAAAACTGAGGTTTTGTATAACATGAGGTTCCACACTAAAAAAACACTTGTAGCACTAGATGGACAAATTTGTGTTCTCAGTACACCTCTACAAGTTACAGTGAAAAGACTCAAGCAGACAGTAGGAATGAAGGAAGTGGGAAGGCAGTAATATGGTCATCTATTGAGCATTTCACCTGATAGATGACTTAAAAGATTAGGCCAAACAATCAATTATTATTTTTCCTGGCACCACAGCAATTTGAACATAGAAGGGGGAAAGTTGTGTAGTTTACTGTAAATCAGGATGAGCACTCACTGTGCTGCTGTCTGACAGCACAGGGTCAAACAGGCTGTCCAGGTAGCGGTCCATTCCTCTCTGAGGCTGACCCTCACTGAATGTTTCTGACTCTGCTGAACACAAACAGCACCAATAGCTAGACATTTTATTTTCAGTGTTTTTAGTGCACACATACCATCATGTTTTATATTTGAAATAATGGAAGACTTCAAATGTGAAAACCTCTGTCTGTTTGACTTTTCCTGTTTTAAACAAGCGTGTTTTTTCACCTCCCTATGTTCAGGTTCACTTTAATTGTAGTGAAAATGTCTTATTCTCAAAAATATAACTTAAGTCAGTTCATGGATTTTTTAAAATTTTGATTGTCTTTTGCCACAAAACCCATTATGTCTTTGTGCACTTCTCCATAAAGGCCAGTGTAAAATTTTATTCTCTACAAAAACGTTACTGTGTTGGGCACCTTTCTTCAAGCCAAGCTCAGATATGTTCTTCAAACGATCCACTGCTTCCTGCTTTCAAAGCACTTTAGTTAGATTGTGTCACCAGTTTTAAATTTGCATACAATGCTGCCAACCGTATCTCATGGAAGGCACCGTGTGCTGAAAATCTGAAACCACTGATTTCATTACTCAAAAAAAGCTCTTTTCATAGCTTGCAGCTTCTTTATCCTGGCTGTATTTGCTACTCAGCTAAATCACCTGGACAGGTGGGATTCATCTGTAATACAGCTGAAGCATTTGCAGTGTTGAACCCAATAAGCATAAAAACTTCTAGCTGCAACAGTTTGGAGTTTTATATGCTGGTAAGTAATTAAAAACAACAGTTGGTGGGGGCTTCAATGATTATGATGTCACTGTATAAAAAAAATCATGCTACACAGGAAGATTAGTTTGTACTTTTTAAATATGATTATGCAAATCAACTCATAATTGTATAAATTAAATTCAAGATCAGTTGAAAATGTTTATGTGTGTGTGTGTGTGTGTGTGTATACCGTGGCTGTAGTAACCATCAGAGTCAGGCAGACTGTGGGCGGGTCTGCTGCTGCTGAGAGCAAAGGAGGAAGAAAGCTCCTCATCCGAGTCAAAGCCACCGCCAAACAAAGCACTGAGAGATGAAAGGAGAACAAGAGTAATGTGTCATTGTGTCATGTGTAGCTTTAGTCATGAATGTACTGTACTGCATGTGATGACAGTCTGTGCATGTGTGCATTTTGCATACTGACAGGCTGGCATTAGCTCTGACTTTAGCTGGGTTGTAAGTGCTGATAATGAAGTAACTCTTCTGCTTTGGGAAATCCATGGGAAGTTCCATATCTGCAATCAGGTCCATGACATAGTCGTGACCAGCTAACTCCACCCATTGGCCGTGCTCCTTCATCAGAACTGAACTCCCCCTCCACCAGTCAGACACTCCCCTGCAAAACCGCATGTTTCAGATATTCAAATATCCACATATCTGTGTGAAAGCTACTCTCTAAACATTTTCATGACATGCAAGATGCTTACATTAAACTTTATGAAGCTGGAAGTAAACTGAAACTAAGACAATAAAGAGTGGGGATAAAAATTTCGTAGAACCTGTGACGCAGAATGTTTCCTGCTAAATCCTCTCCGCTGGTCCAGGAATGGACAGGACACAGGAAGGAGCCTCCTGCAGGGAGAGATTAATGAATAAACAAGCAACACCTTCAGCTAGTTCCTTTGTTGCTCTAAATTACACCAGTTAACGAGCAAACTGCACGTTAATTGCACAATTCAAAAACCATGAGCCCCACGGTCCTATCACCTGATGCTGGCTGGCAATGAATAATAGACGATAAGGAGATGTAACTGATCCCACTCAATAAAAGTGATGCCAGGTCCCTCTTTCTTTTCCCTGTGACATGTGCCAGTTTAAACCCCAGGTGTGAAATACTTCCTAAATATTTTAACAGCCTTTAGTTTTTCTGTGCGCCTAAACATAAAGTTATTGATTTTAAAGGAAATTTTCATGAATTTTGTGTTTACTTTGCTTGAATTGTTTGGAGTTCTTGGAAAAGGGCAGAGAAGCAGACCCACAAAAGGAACTGCATGATGCAATATTAAACAGGCAAGATGCATCTCACCATCAAGACAGTGCACGTGCAACACCATGTTGGCCTTCTTCCTATTGGCGGTCCACTCAAGCAGTGACAGTGGATATGTCCGTGCAGTCTCAAGGGCGGAGCTTGAGCCTAGTTGCACCTTCTGATTAGCTTGGATGAGTCTGTGTTGCAGCAACGCCTGACAGCCAGCAGGAGCGTGGTCCGACACAAACCTGGAGGTGAAATGAGGTGTAGGAGGCAAGGGAGATAAAGTAAAGCAGAAGGAATCTCTTAACTACAGCATATGAGTGTTTAATATGTATTTTTTTCTCTCAAACTACTTAAAAAAAATCACTAGTCGTGAAGTTATTTTATGATTTCTCACTTGAGCAGATATTTGTCCATCTTGGGGGATGGGGCGAAGCTGCTGACACATGCCAGCAGCAGCAGCCAGCCTCTCTCTGCATTGTCAGGGTTTATGTTCCTCCACACCTGATTGACAACCTGTGCCAGGATCTCATCTCGTAACCCTGGAGATGACAAGCCCCTTTGGACGATGTAATTCCCGAACATGTTTTCCTGTGCCCCATTCAGGTGAGGGTCTCCCATAAACCGTAACACCTGAAGAAAACAGAGCGCAGGCAAAAGCTGTAACAACTAACTCTGTTGGTTTTACAGGTTTAAAGCATTCTGCGTGTTGCTGCGATATATTTATGTTGGTCTTTGTAGGTTTATCCTTTTTGGCAACAACCACTTTGGAAAAGCAACAAGAACAAAGAAGAGCTGTGGAAATATATTGTTAATAGTCCGGCCCACATCTTATTTGCTTACCAGTTAGTAGCAGAAACTCATAATTAGAAGATGTTTTGTTAGAGGAACAAAGTGCAGCAGAGGCAAGCGAGCTATAGACTGTCCCTGCTGTGTAACAGGTGTGAGACTGTATCATTATGAAGTACTGCAGTGCTCAAAGAATATCCCTGGTAAATAAAGAAAATGCTATAGTTTATCACAAAGGTCAGCGTACCATGTTGAAAAGCTCCAGAGCTTCTCCTCTCAGATCTTCCTCCACACGGGTCAGAGGTGACTCCAGAGGAGCCATCAACATCCCAAACTTTGGTTCCTGCAGCGACAAAAGATTTGCTGCATTTAATAAACAGCTTTCCTAATAAATGTACTTCAGATTGTCTAAAATGTGCTGATAACCATTAAACATAAACATGAATTTCAAAAGCTCTTCATGTGTTCTTTTCTGCAAACAAATCTGAGGAACCATAGATATATAGATGGAAAGCCAAACTGAAAGCACACATTTAGTCTGTTGACATGCATCTCACCCTGAAGTAAATCTGTACATAACGGAAGAAAGGGTAGTTGTTGATGTCCAGAGGCAACGTGAGTTGGGCATCATCCTGGATATGAGGAGCCTGAAGCAGAGCCAAACAGTCTGAGTGCAACTCCCTCCGGACTGAAGAGAGGAAGAAAGGCGAGGTTAAACAAGGAGTCTACAAGGAGTTTACTGGCATCAAGTCATCATTTATCACTGTCTGGTTTATTTATTAGATGATGCATCTCCTGCCTCACTCTGTCAGAACTGTTCATATCATTTCTTAATTTGATACCGTCAGTGCTGATGAGATCAGACACATTCAAATAGCTGAATGGAGTACTCTCATGAATAATCTATGTACGTGTGATGCACACTGATGGAAAAGACAGACAGACATCTACACACCTCCCGCTGTCTGCAGCAAAGCGCCCAGTTCTGCAGGGATCACCAAGTGTGTGACATTAACCACCTCCCTTTTGGTGAGCTCCTGAAAGAGGTACCACTTTTAATTTATCTGCAAACCAACAATGACTTTAGAGAGATTGCATCATCAAGGCCACTCAAAAAGAAAGCGGGCGTGAAGAGATTTAACATATGTTGTTGGCTTGAACTCGTGCTCAGACTGGCAGATGGCTTTCAGTCTGTTCCCTCTGCGAAAACAAAAACATGGATACTTTTCTCACTGAAGTCTTGCCTTATCTAGTCCTTCATCTTACCATCTCTCTCCTCCTCCTCTCCTCTTCAGTCTTCCTCTTGGCCTCAAACTTCATCTGCAAACACACAGTCAGTGTTTAAATGTAAATCCAGAGCAAGAAGTTTAAAAAGGACAAAACAGGAATAAATGTGTGCCATATATTTGTAACTATTTTCTTAGAACAATAGTTCAACAAATGTATATACTCTATGTGATTTAAAAAAAAATTACAGTCATAATGTACAACATCAAACAAACCACAATATCTCAGAATACCTTAATGTACTGCTTGCGGTTGACATACATGTGGATCAGAGAGCGGAAACGGACCAGACTTTCCCTCATTTTCACATAGCGCTTCCTGGAATATGAATGAGAATCCAAGTACAATAAGTCTTTACTCATTTTTAACACATATTCAATCTCAGGTTGCTTGTTAAGTTTATTTCCTAACAAACATTTGCCACATTCACAGTAGTAAACTTTGTGAGCATGCTACAAGCTTAGCTTTACACTGAAAGCTTTTCTTCTTAATTATAATGAATTTCAAGTACCATTACCCTAAAGGCACAATTTACATTTCCTTTACTTCACTGCCCTTTGAACCTAAACTATGAAGCTAAGTGCACAGTGAAATGCAGAAAAATTACACTCAACATGTACAAGGAATGAATACAGGAATCGACCAAGTCTGGTATGTTAACATCAAATCAGAATCTAAATTTGTGGTTACAGGTACAACAAAGTCAACTGAAAATTTAAGATCTCTGTAGGATACCTCACCTAACAAGGAAGCCCAGGCAGCGTGCCTGAAACCTGCTGATTTTGTTGCGGAAGTCAACGTAGCGTTTCCTGACAAAGAACATGCGAGTGTAACGCTGCAGGGTGAGAGCAGCAAGATGACGAGCGCGCTCCAGTTTACACTCCAGCAGCTGGTAGATGTCCTCCTTTAGAAACAACTGCCATTCACACATGCACATGTGAAATCATTCAGATACATGTGTGATTTTAAAAAATGTCACAGATGTAATGCACAGCATCACTCCAACAAACCACAGTATCTCAATGTAGAGCTGCAAAGTAAGCAGCTAATTCATACTCAATGCCTTTAGACCACCACTTTGTACTGGGGCTTTCTTTAACTGTAAGACTTGGTGTGAACGTGCCCACCTTTGTGACTCCAACGTGGTAGGCTCCTGGTCGGAGAGGACACAGTTTGCTGAGCAGCAACACACAGTTCTCTCCATTTGCGACTGGAAGTGTCTGTATCCCCACCAGGGACTTGTACCTGACAATGCCAAACATTCAAATTAGGAATGCTTTATTGATAATAGTGATTTTTAAAAGTGAAACATTGATATTGATCAGTACTGTAGTATTGGGCCACAATCAACTGCTAAGCGGTATTATTGGTATTAAAGTTTAGGATCCACAGTTGCTCAGACAGAGCAGGGTCATCATGTGTTGAGTTGCATAGTGAGTGAAAATGTCCATGCACCACTGACTCAATTGCCCCAGACGTTGCAAACTTTTTCTGACATTAGCATCAGCACAAAAGCTGTGCACAGGGGGCTTCATTCCATTGAGTTTCCATGGCTGAAACCTATGGCATAAACAATACAACATCAAGCACAGTGCCAAGTATCAGATGAAAAGGCATAAATTACATCACCACTGGACCCTGGAGCAGTGAAAACGTGTGGAGCGCTGAATCACACTTCTCTATCTGGCACTCTGATGGATGAGTCTGGGTTTTTACGTTACCAATCTAACTGTACTGTGCCAACTTCAAACTTTGGTGGAGGAGGGTTGTTCTTTTGGGCTTTGGCCTAAACCCCATAGTTCCAACAAAGGGAAATCATAGTGCTTCAGTTTACCAAGACATTTTGGACAATTCTATGTATCCAACCTTGTGGGAATAGTGTGGGGAAAGCCCTCTTCTGTTCCAGCATGACTGTGCCCCAGTACACAAAGCAAGGCCCAAAAAGGTGTGGCTGGATGAATTTGGTTGTGGAAAAACCTGGCCCACACAGAGCCCTAACCTTAACCCCATTAAACACTTTTGAAATGAACTAGACTGGAGAATGAAAGCCAGGCCTTCTCATCCAGCGTGAGTGTCTGACCTCATGAATGCCGGACTACCAGCAAGCTGAAGTCATGATGTTGATCATGGGCAAACTATACACTTTGAAGGATCTTCTAGATCAATGGGCCAAAATTCTAATAGAAACACTCCAAAATGTTGTAGAAAGCATTTCCAGAAGAGTGGAGCTGTTACAGCTGCAAATGGGAGATCAACTCCATATTAAAGCCTTTGGATTTAGAATGGGGTGTCAAAAAACTCCTGTAGGTATAATGTGTCCGTGGCCCAATATATTTGTCCATATAGTGTATGATGATATTGTAAATAAATGTGTAATTATTATTTTTGTGTGCTTTTGTACACTCATGGTTATAGACCCTTTCTTTTTAGAAAAATAGGACAAAAGACAATAAATTAAATGTCATGGTCCTGGGCTGGTGACCCAGTGTTTTTTGTTCTATTTTGTAATGGTCCTCAGTATGTTATTTCTGGTTCCTTGTTTCCACATTTCAGGTCTGCGTCTTTGTTCCCCCGTCTGATTTCTTGTTTTATTTTGATAGTTGTCTGGTCCCTGTCTGTCATGTTCAGTTTTGCTTCCCCTTGTCTCGTCTGTGAAATATGGTTCACCTGTGTTCCCTCCTGTTCCCACTCCCCTCGTTATCCTCTTGTGTCTTTAAGTCCAGTGTTTTCTCTGCCTGTTATTGTGTTGCTGTTGTAGATTTCCTGCTGTGTGTGTATGTCCTGTTTTTGCCTTGTTTCTGGAACTCTAGTCAAGTTTGTTTTGTTCTGAGTTTTTGCAACTGATCCTGTCCAGTCCAGCTTTTTGTTTGTCCTTCAGCCAATAAAGCTGTGTTTAAAGTTTTTCCTCTGCTTATCGTATCCTGCATTGGGGTCCTCCTTCTTGCCTGCCACACAGCCGTTTCATGACATTAAGTTACAGATCAATTAATACATTAATTTCTAATTCACAAGCATCACTGAATGAGTTTATATATATTAACTCATTCAGTGATGTTTGTGTATATATATATATATATATATATATATATATATATGTGTGTGTATATATATATATATATATATATATATATATATATATATATATATATATATATATATATATATATATATGTCCTGATATAAGCCTTAATATTAGTTATTGCTTATTTATGTAATTCAGTCAGGACAGCTAAACTCGAAAGATTATTTCCATCTGCACTAATTTACATTTGACAGCATGGCTCTGTTCTGAGAGAGCAGCAGCGAGACCCCAGCAAAGAGCGGAGCACAGATCAATGACAGCAAATGTGACACTGATTAAAAAAGACAAAGCATGAAAAAAAAGATGAGCTAAAGGCAGGTTGCAAAGTGACTTACAGAGGCAGGTACAACTGTGGACAGACTAAAGCACCTTTCATAAAGTGTCATATATGATATTTACAGATTGGAAGAATATCAGCTGAGCCATCAGCTGATGAGGTCTGCCTGAATTAATGCCGTGCTTGATTTTCTCTTAGAGGATGGTCGAAGGCTGTTAAAGCTATTCACTGTGCCTTTTTCAACATTTAGGCTTTTATTACCTCATAATAACTCATCTGCCTTTGATCTGACATAAATTGTCTTCAATTTTAGGTACCGCATGTATCCTCAGCAGCCTCACAATGTTACCTGAACAGGAAGACGTGGAACGGCATTCTGACTGGATATCCCTCTTTGCGGATCCTAATGGTCTCCATGACACCAGAGTGTCGCAGCTGGCTGCTGACCAGTTCATCCTCGAACACACCTGGTTGCTAAGGACAAATGTATAGAAGGTCAAAAACCCTGATTTACGTGCATGTAAATAATCATAAATCCAAGATGCTTGAAGAGCTACCTTCATGTTGTTTGGCTTAATGCAGCGAATGAAAAAAGGATTGCAGCTGAAATGGAAGACAAAAAAACGCTACAATGTTTAAAAATTATCTTTTTTTTAAATTAAAATTTGTGCTAATTGTTTTCAATAACTGTGCACCACCATTTATTGTCTGATAATATATTCACTTCACCTCTCCATCTTCTCCACCAGCTCCAGCAGGGACTGCTGGAACTTGCTGCTGATGGTGGGAGCTTGGTATTTTCTGGTGACCGTGCTGCTCTTCCTTATGTGGCCTCCTCTCTGCTGACCCACGACCTGTGCATGAACCAGGAAGAGGTTTGATACCATCTGGAAACACACAAATATACACATTAAAACATATTTTACAAAAACACTGCTTTGACACATTGCTTTGTATTTATGTGGATTAGATGAAGTCTTTAGGAGCAAACTGACCTTGTTCTTGCTCTGAATGAACAGGTCCAGGACATCCTGACGCACCTGATCGTAGTTCTTATCCAGGAACTTGTGAACCTGCATCAGTAAATAATCGCTCTGTTTATCATTGTAGTTTAACATGCTTTAATAGCATAATGGATTATAATACAAACAGGCTAATTAATAGAAGATCATTGAGGAGCTGAGTACCTGGTAAGTGACCCGACCAGCAAAATGCTTGATTGTGAACTCTGGGAGGGGCATCTTTGGCTTCATATACAGTGGGTTCCCACCATGGTGATAGTGACACTTTTGAAGAAAAGTGTTGTCTGTTGCCTGCCAACAAATTAGCGCATTGCAGGTCACAGTTTCATAATCCATAACAGATCTGAAAGTTTGTTCAGGCTCTCAGTACTTCCTCCCTATCCTCACCTGAGGGAAACAGCTCTGGTCATCCAGAATCCTCAGTATCCCATGAGGCTTAGCAGCGATGAGGTCGATGCACGGCTGGTTGTCGTTGAATATGATGTCCTGCCACGGGATCTGCTCCCTGCTGTACTCCTCCTGCAAGAGGATCGCGTATAATACAATAAATATAAGTTGCATCACTGCCTAATATTGCCTATTATTATTTTTGGCATGTCACTAATCTAAAATTAACGAGATTCATTTGTATGCATGTGCTACAAATATGTGCATTTTGTGTCTTCATTTGTAATATGAGGAGAGTGTGTGTGTGTATGTGTGCGTGTGTGTGTGTGTGTGTGTGTGTGTGTGTGTGTGTGTGTGTGTGTGTGTGTGTGTGTGTGTGTGTGTTTCAAAAGGAAGTGTAACGTGGACTCACCTGTTCCTCTCTGAATATGATCCTGTTAAAGAAGAACTGCAGATACTCGTTTGCATAATTAATGCAAAGCTGCTCAAAGCTGTTGAAGGCCAGATCCTGCAGACACACATACAGACACACACATATTAACAAACATATAGCTGGTAATTCTTTATGTCTCATTGTCATGTCTAAAAGGTGACTATTCAGAAGTGTCTCTGAGTCTCTTTAAAGTGCTGAATAAGAAAAACAGAATAAGTTAAACCCTTCTTCCCTGCTGATAATAATCTGCATCGTTTCTGAAAAAAAATGTTTTTCTTTGTTTCTTCAGGAAGAAAGTGGGAGATACAGTTCTGTAATAAAGTAAAATTAAAAAGAAAAAAGTGCACCTTCTTTCATTCTAGGGTTTAACAGATCAGTACATAATAAAATCTGGTCCTAAAGCAGCTTCTAAATTATTTAAATACAACCTCAGATGAACAACAACATGACATATTACAGCTTGTCACTAATTATTTAACAAAAACTAAGCTAAAATGCAGAAGCAATGTGTGAAAACCTAAGCACACCTCATGATACAATAGCATTGCAGAACCACCTTTGGCGGTAATAACATGAAGCAATGTTTTCTGCATGACTTTTTCAGCCTCTCACATTGTTGTGGAAGAAATTTGGTTCATTCTTCTTTACAGTGTTGCAGCAGTTCATTGAGGTTTGTGGGCATTCATTTGTGCACAGCTTTCTTAAGGTCCCACCGCAATATTTCAGTCAGGTTGAGGTCTGAACTGTGACTGGGTCATTGCAACACCTTCATTCTTTCATTTTTCAGCCATTCTGTTGTAGATTTGCTGCTGTGGTTGGGATCATTGTCCTGTTGAGTGACTCAGTTTTGTCCAGACTTTAGCTGTTGGCCTCACATTTGACTCTAGAATACTTTGGTATACAGAGGAGTTCATGGTCAACTTAGTGACTGCAAGGTGCTCAGGTCCTGTGGCTGCAAAAAAAAAGGGCCAATTATCACCCCTCCACCACTGTGCTGATGGTTTGTATGAGGTGTTTGTCCTGATATACTGTTTGGTTTTCAACAAACCTGGTGCTGTGCATTGCAACTTTACAAACCTAAGCCTTGCTGCCATGTTCTTTTTAGAGAGAAGAAGTTTCTCCTGGAAACCCTTTCAAACAAGCTATACTCATTGAGTCTTTTTCTAATTGTACCCTCATGAACTTTAACATTTAACCTGCAAACTGAGGCCTGTAGAGTCTGAAATGTAGGGTCTGACCTCAGGGTGAAATTGCTGGGACGTCCACTCCTGTGAAAACTGGCAATTGTCTTGAATACTTTCCACTTGTGAATAATCATTCTCATGGATTAGTGTTTAACACATTCACATGTGATTCAACCCGGAGCCACAAATCTCCTTTGGGGTTGTGCCAGGCAGGGCATCTGGTGTAAAACTCTACCAAATCAGACATGCAGCACTGCCTGCTGTGGTGACCCCTTGTGGCAAGGGCACAGCCAAAAGTAGCTTTACTGTAGAATTGTTTGGAAATGGCCTTATAATCTCTTCCAGATTGATGAGCAGCTAAGATTGTTGCTGGTGTTTTTCCTCTTTGCCACTGTGTTAGCACACACCTGAACGCTCCAGACCTGCAAACTGCCAAAACATCTGCTTTTATAGAGGTGCTCACATGTGCTGATGATAAAATAACCAAGTGATTAGCAGCACGTGGCTGCTACTTACCTTCTTAATTCCTCTGGAAGCAGTAAAGCTGCTTCTGCATTTCAGCTTAAGTTTGGTTAAATTAATAATGACAAGGTGTAATATGTCATCATGTTGTTCATCTGAGGTTGTAATAGCCTTTTCTGGTGGTGGTGGTGGGGGGGGGGGGGGGGGGGGGGGGTTGAAAGACTGAGATAAGGCTACAATAAGGCTCCTTTACCTCAAATCCATAAATGTCCAGGATGGAGATGGAGACGGTGTGTTGGCGAGGGTACACCTGAGCATTGATCCTCTCTGTTAACCAGTGGAAGAGCAGCGAATATAGGATCTTGGCAACAGCATCCCTGCAGAACATTTGTGTGTGAATGATGGGCAGCAATGTGGGAAATTTAAAGGAGAAAGAAAAGGGAAATATGCCAGGACACAGTTTTATGAGCAAGAATTTTATTAGCTCAAACTTTAAGAGTATCAAAGGATTTGAAGACTGCACATGCATTATACTGTATCACTACATAATGATTGAGATGCAAACATTATGTAGGACATGCTATTCAAAAAATAAAAAATGGAGAAAAAAATCACTCTGAACCTCCTTTATTGAAGGTAATAAATGAAATCATTTTTAATGCAGTGCATGCTCTGCATGTAACCGTCTCTCACCTGGCATCAACAGCACTTTCTACAGTCAGAGGAGTGTAGATCTTGTCCCTCATTGTTTCCTGCGAACAGACATTAAGGCAGCTCTTTTCATGCAGGCATCTACCTGACAACAGAGAGCTTCTTAAGCCTCCTTTCATCTTGGTTTTGGTGAGGTTTAAAGTTCACATTCAAATATTTAAATCCATTATACAACCAATGCAGGTGTGCACTGACTGAGCTTAATGACAGCTTCCTCACCCTCTCCTTAGTTTTTCTGTGCATGCCATTGCACCCTATTTTCCTGGTAATGTACCACATATGGATGTTTGCTCAGTAACTGTGGTGAGTCTCTCATCTTGATCTGACAAATCAGTTGGTCTTGTCCTCCACCTGCTTCCTGCTTGTTCTTCCAGGGTTATTATTCCTTTTTTTAAATGTATTTTTATGTAATATATATGTTGTGGAAAAGGAAGTTTTTCTTCTTCGAATTAAGAGGCAGAACAGGATACTCTAACTGCAGGATTTAGGCTATTCTTTTTTCATACTAACGCTTCCTCCCTTTCTTTTTACTTAGCTGCTTCCTTTTTACCTTTTTTTCCTATTTTTGTATCCACATCATTGCCTTCTTCCTTGCTTCCTTTCAGCTCTTCCCTCCTTATCTTTCTTCTACTCTCTTATTCAGTGATGTGGGTGTCTTAAACTTGAGATCTGATCTGATAAAGAATGCTCTGAGACTTGAGACCCTCTCTTGCCTAAATACACTTAATTATCACACACGCATACACACACACACACACACACACACACACACACACACACACACACACACACACACACACACACACTCTAATGTGTACACATGATTCCTCCAGTCAGAGGAAATGAGTGGGTACGAATCACTCCTCTCCTGTTACACACGCACCTTTGTAATTAGGAATTCAATTATACAAAAGGGCCTCGCATAGCGTATAGAAGCATGTGTATGTGGAAGACATAAGGTGGGCCATCATTAGATGTTTACTCTCCCATCACCCTCATTCCTCGTCAGTGGCAGCACCAGAGGGTCAGGACTGAAGCTGGACCGAAAAACAATCACATGCTAATTCCGAAAAAAATTGGATCTTAAAAGGGCAAACAAGAGGAGAAATACTTTGCCTAACCAAAAAAAATTTTTTTTTTCTACATTGTTCACGGATATGATGGAAATCAAACAAATAAGGAAATACAGTGGCTGACCAACTGGAACACTTGTATCGATAGCTGGGATATTTTAATTGTTTCCTTCCTGGATTTGGTATGGATTCACTGTTTCCTTGCCAGATGATATTAATCACATTAATGTGTGTCAAAGCTCCTGTACTGTACTAGTAATTAAGGATAACAGAACAATAGATGTGATGGAGGATGCAGTTAAGCCTTTCCACAGCACCTCTCTCTTTGTTCTTTTCTTTTCTTTTCTTTTTTTTATTGGTCAGAGTAAGTCCCATGCAAGTCCTTTAACTCCAACACTGACGTTAACTTCAGAATCAAACTCTGTGTGAAGCTGTGAAATTAGTACAATGCATTAATTTCTTTTTTTTCAATTACAGCCCTCTTACAATTTTTGGATGCGTGTGAAATCTCTTTTACTGGTTTCAGATAATAAAGGAGACAAATCTAAGTAAAGCCAGACATCTGCAAGTCTGTCTGGTTTTAATGTTTACTAGGAATGTAACACTGCTCAAAAAAACAGTTTGATTCATACTTCAGTTTTCCTTTAGAAGGGGGTTAATAACAAAAATTTTTTGGGGGGAGGGGGAGTATTTTTGGTGTTTATACTGCGCACTGTCTCGGTTTCTGAGTTGTTACATCCTTACTGTTTACTGTTCTCGAATAAGTTCCTGAGGAGAATAAAAAAATGACCAATCTGACAACTTGATACAATTTAAATTCAGTGGACCTCAAGAGAGTTCATGTGAAACAAAAAGCATTTCTTCTTTATGAAGGAGAGCACATGGGATATAAAAATGTAGACACCACGATGGAAACTGTAAACTCTGATGAAAAAAAGTAACCGCATTCCTTGACAAAGAGAATTCCCAGCTGGTTATATGCAAAAAACAGAAGCATGAAAACAGTGAAATTCCAATAAAAAACATAACTGACAGGTTCACTCCCGGAGGTATGTGCTGAATGTGGCCATTCATCTCTATGGCAGACTGAAAACAAAAGGAGCTAGAAGATGCTTTCCGTGGCAGAAGCGCTGCCTTTCAAAATAGCAGAGCTCAGTCTGTAAACGCTGTATGTCTGTTTTTATCTATGTCAATTCATCCAGGACGTGTGGCTGCGTGCCACACGTCATGCTTTTCTTTCTGCCCTCTCCCTCTCTGTACATTTCTGCAAGTCTCCCTGGCTGTTTGTCTCTGTTCTGAAAAATAGATTGGATAAAACATGGAAGTAGCTTCCAGGTTGGAAAAATGAAGCCAGCAAGGAAGTGTCTTAAACCTGTACTCTCTCTGATGGCCACCAGATCCCTGCAGAAAGACTTCTACAGAAGTGCATGTGAAAAATGGCTTTCAGCCACTCATTTGTTGGATAAAAGACTCAGTCTATTTTTAAATGTTGGTCATTCCACATTATCTGTGGTATGAAACTGCACACTCATTGGCTAACAACTACAATCACAAGTCATTAGCCAACGAACATGCGGTTTCACAGTCAGACCCCCCCCCCATCACATCTATTTACATCAGGTTTTTTTTTTAACAGGAGCCATGCTGGCAGTTTTTTGGGGTTTTTTGTTAGTTTTTTGCTTTCTTGTTATTTTGACTCACTTTTTCCGACAGGTGGAGAAGTTACTGGGTCGAATGCTAGGATCTTATTTGAGAAATCAAAACTTTGGGAGAAAAAAGAAAATAACTTTAGCCCAATCGCTCAAAATAAAACCTTAGCTAAGCTGAGACTCCTGCAGCACACAGTGCCATGATCTGTCCCAGATTTAGACTAAATCAGCGGTGAAGTCTGTCATTAAATAATTATGCACCTCATTCACAAATGCTGAAGGCTGTTGTCTGCACATATTTGATCTGTTTTTCATTTCTTTTTCTCCACATGGAAGCAGACAGTCGTCAGTTGTTTAGAAGCAGGTACTTAATCTGAAAGGTCCTTTCAAATGTAAGAATAAACAAAGTATCTTCAAATGTCTTGTCACTATAAATAGAAAGAATTCTTAAATTCCCTCGTGAAAAAAATGTCACCGTGCACTGGATTTGATAACCTTAAAACTCCTTGTTGCTTAGATAGAAGAGTTCCTAAAAACCCACCAGAGAATGTTGGGATGATAAAAGAACCGTCTGAGTAGATCAGTGACAGCAGTTTGTCTCGTTCTTGTCTTTCATTCTTTCACTCTGTGTGTGGCATCAACACACGTGTCTGCTTTGTGCCTGCGTAAGCGACACTCGGGGCGATACAATGCCTTTAATGTAACCACAGCAGCAAGTAAGACAGAAACGCTGGCATAATGCCACATTACCTCCCTGTCAACACAGGGTCACAGCTGCAAATAGCAATATAGAAAATGATCTCCACGTCCGGGAATGTCACAGACTGCAGTGTGATCTTTATTTTCAAGCACTGAATGGGAAAAAAAGGCCGGAACATCAGTGCACATGCAGATGGAGCACGGTTTGATACTGACTGTGACTTTATAGGTGACGGCTTTCTGTAGTCCCTCTGGTGAGATCTGCAGCAGCTCTGCAACTACTCTGATCTCCTGAGCGCTCACCACTGACGCCACCTCCTGGCCATCAGCCTGCAGTGCAGGAAAAGAGAAAGGAAAAAAAAAAGTCTTGTGAGGAAATAATTTTTCTGCTTATCTTACATAGTTTTTATTGTCCTGATAAAGTTTAGGGGTTTTTTTGTAATTTAAATTCATTAGTATAGGTAACCTTAAATAACCTTAAATAAAGACTTTTTTTTTGGTTAATAATATTACCTGATTAGATAATATTATTAACCAAAAGAAAAAAAAGTAATAACATAGGAGGAAAAACTGAGAGAAACTAAAAATGATGATGATAAAACCAATAATTCGCTTTGAAAACAGTACCTCGTATCTCTGAAAGTAAACGTTGCCCAGGTGCAGAATGGAAGACAGAACTCTAAAGATGGCTGACTGGTCATCTGCGGTGAAGTGAAGGATTTCCATGGCGGAAAGCAGACGTAGGAAGTCCTCTGCATCATTCTTCCCTTTTATCCCACAATCCCCTCCCTGTTTGGAGAAAAAGAGGCACAGCAGTGTGACGTGAAGAAGTAACTGCCAAACATGAACTCTATCCTGACCTAAGAACTCTTTTTGGAGCAGTCAGGTCCCAAAAAGACTGATAATGATGATGATCAAACTGCACTATCTTCTACCTGGTTGAGGTAATAGTAGGTTTCAGCTTCTTGTAGATAAAAGGCCTGCTTCTGCTGCGAAGGAAGACCTGCCAGCATCTCGTAGAAGATGTGATAGTTCCTCTCATTTTTGGCCTGAAGAGGACACGCACACTTACTCCAACACTTTCATATACAAAAATATATATTAGCTATAAGGACCTTTATGTCAGCGTGTCTCACCTGGAAGACAATACGGGACTTTTCCAGTAGATACTGAGAGGTTATGGCACCGCTGATCATACCACTGGGAAAACAAGGAAACAGAAAAAACACACAAAAAAAGCAGAAAAAGAATTAAAAGGCATGAGATCAGAACAGAGGACGTTTTCCTTTTGTTTTTTTACTCACTTCTCCATAAAGATCTCAGTGTATTTCCCAAAGCGACTGGAATTATCATTCCGCACAGTTTTGGCATTTCCAAAAGATTCCAGAAGAGGAGCTGCCTGAAGTATCTATCAGGAATGTCAAACACACGGTAAATAAACATTTATCAGATTGCCTCAACAGGAGTCACTTTACTGCAGCTGTGTAAAGCTGGCTGGTCTGCAGCACACAGGACACAAGTTTCAGTGTGAAATTTTGGCCAATTGAATCATAAAGAAATTTACAGAATACTGTCACACACCACTGCAAATCACAGTAACCTGCTGTTCTTATGGCAATACATGAAGATGAGCAGTAAAATGTAAAACACACAGCATGCAGCTCCCAACTACCTCAATCTGCACCCAAGGAAGGCCACCGGAGATACAGGAAAATAATAAATATACACAAAGGCGTTAGTCATCGTTCAAAACAGGAAAGTTTGTGAGTGTCTTAGTTTGCAGAGAATAGTTCTGATGGCAGCACTCTTTTCATGTCAGGATGTGGGTGCGTACCTGTTGTGCAAGATTCGTTTTGTGAAGTACTGCCGCTAGGTAGCGGAGGATGAGTTTGGTGGACTCAGTTTTTCCAGACCCACTCTCCCCACTGAAACACAGTCACAGATTTTCACAGGGCACAGATAAAACCCATCGACACGACTATGAAATGAATAAAGAATTGTCCCAGTGCAAACTGGGCTTGTAAAATTACCAGGCACAGAAAAACTCCATTGTTATATACAGCCCAAGGAGGAAATGATAGTTAATTATGAGGTGCCATGTAGCTAATGGGCCATGTGAAAATAAAAATTTATATTCTTTAATGGTAGGAAAAATAGCTCCCAGAATTGATACAGAATTGAACAGTTTTGATAATTTATATTCAAAATGGCAAACTAGTGGAAATCCAGACTCAAGTTTGATGGAAGTAAAAGATCACTAAGTGTGAAGATTACCCAGAATTTGAGCACAGCTACTCAAGACTTCCAGAAACCATTATTTGATCCTTTTTACCTCTGTGGTGGCGCTTGTGGAGTGTTTGACTTAATTGACTTAAGTGATGTGAGACCTGACTAATCTTGCATTAGACAAGGCTTCGGTTCCACTTTTGCATTAAACCACCTGAAGCTGTTTTACACACACACACACACACACACACACACACACACACACACACACACACACACACACACACACACACACACACACGTCCAGTGCTCTATCACTGCCAAGCACTAAATACCATTACACCATTATGTAAGCTTGTCCAAAGGGGGAAGGGGGGTGCATGTGTGTGTGTGTGTGTGTGTGTGTGTGTGTGTGTATTTAGGGACATTGGCACCTTCACTACATTCTAGCATAAGGTTTCAGCTCAATTGCTGGTTAGCTAAAAACAGGGCCATTATTGGTCACTGTACACCAGACCTCAGTTACCCCTTAACATGTAGTAACTGAAACACTCACAAACACACAGTCCACACAAATGTACTCAGACACACACACCTCTGACACATAATCTGCTCCAGCCCAGACCTGGCTGGGCTTTCCTTACAGGTGTCTCCTTCCGAATACGGCTAAAGTGTTCCAAGTTTGTGAGAATGTGTGCATGTGTGAGCGTGCATGTGTATATTATTATTGTCTCTGGTCACATAAAAGCACATACCTTTGCATGTGTAAATCTATGGATGTCTGTATGTACTCACACAAGTGCGGCCATTGAACGAAGTTACATTTAACTGTTGTTAAATGTAACTTCATTGTGTGTGTGTGTGTGTGTGTGTGTGTGTGTGTGTGTGTGTGTGTGTGTGTGTGTGTGTGTGGGTGTGTGTGTGTGTGTGTGTGTGTTTTCTCCTCAAAGAGATCAGTTCTGACATGGAGCAAACCACTCATGTGTGTGAGGGATGGTTCCATCTTAAGTTTGCTGGCTAGTAAACCACAGACAGACACTCATGAATTTACAAACACGAATCCATCTGCAGATGGAAACCTCTAACCAAGAAGCTTGTGTACACCAAGGTTACACAAACTAAAAACAACCTTGAAAGGTTACTGATGATACAGCAAAGAATACAAAAGAAATGATTATATTGCAAGATTTAGATGTTAAAAATGCAGTGTACTGTATAATTAGCTGTATGCATCTTTGTTCTGTAACAGAAAATGAGACTTGCCTGATTATTATGACCTGGTTTTGTTTGGCATCCATCATTTGGGAATGAGCAGCATTTGCTATGGCAAACAAATGCCTGAAGGGAGAAAAAAAAGGTTTCACAAGAAGCCTTCAAACTCTTAAAGGACAACTACAGTGAACTCCAACTCTAAGCAGCAAAGTATTCTTCCATCCTTTTTTGACAATTTAATCCTCTGCTGCTGAAACTTATTAATACTTGTCAGCATGAAGGAAGCCTATTTAACATTTTGACATATTTTGTTTTGTTTTTTAAATACAAGGCTTACTGTTCCCAGAGTTTTAGAGTGAATATCACTTACGGAGGGTTCTCTCCCAAGGTATGGCCCTTGTACATGAGCACCATGTCTGTCCCATAGATGTTGCGCATCTTATAGGGGTTCACAGACACCAGAATGTTGCCTATGTACGTCTGCAACAACAAAAAAATGAACGAAAACAGACACAAGGAAATAAATCTTACTATAATGATTGTAGCATTTGTGTGTATACATGTCTGTTTGTCCCCTATCTCCTCCGTAACAGGTGACTCATTTTCAACAAAACTTTGCACAAACATCGTCACACATACAGCAATTATTAACATCTAAAGTTAGCACAAAAAGTAAGGAAATTCAATTACTACCTTTTTGCGAGTATTTGTGAGTGGGAATTAAAAAAACAGACCAGACTAATTTTAGACAGGTGGATATGTGTGTATTGTTTACATACTTACATAAATAAGCTCTCTCTCAAACCGTTTCTTTATATTCAGCAGAATAGCTCCTTCATGCATCTCACTGGGGAAAAAAGCAGCAAGAGCATAATTAAAGGAGGTTATGAAGCAGTACAACACCACTAAATTTTATGTTTCATGTTGTGCAATGCTGATTGTTGAGCACAGTGTAGTGCTATTGTTTCAGCCTCAATGATCTGGTAACCACAAATATGATTTAAATATATGCAAATCCTGAACAGCCTGTTTGAATATTTTTAAATTGATGTAGTATTTTTTTTTATTATACTGCAATTATAAGTGTCTGTGTGAAGTGTCACTTTCTTCAATTCAGTTGAATTTTATTTATATAGCGCCAAATCACAGCAAACAGTCACCTCAAGGCACTTCATATTGTAAGGTAAAGACCCTACAGTAATAATCTTCTACTATGCTTGATTTTTATTTTTAACTTACTCTAACTGTGTCATATCTTGGACACCATTTTCCTCCCTTTGCTCCCGCTGAACCATGGTGGGCAGGCTTCTGATTGCGTACATCTAAAGCAGGTACACAGACATTCAGAAATGAGGACATGATGCAAGTGCATAAGGCTCGGCACACTGCATTTATGCATAAATACAAGCACACATTCACTCACAAGGAAATGTTGATTCTCTGCTTTTGTATTATTGTAGATTGCTTATCAGAACCCTCAAATTTTACCAAAAACATTTCAGAAATTTGATCTTTTTGGCTATTTGGCAAAACATTCTGCTTTTTCAAAAAAAAACATCAAGACACCTCTACTAATTTGTGCATCTTTTTCACTCTTCTCACTGGAATTTTCTAAGTCATTGCATAAAGAACAAGGACAGCATGATCATTTTAGCTACTGGGGCTACTAAAGGGTGTGATGCCGTTTATTTTTAGAAATTACCTTGTCAAACCACTGCCCCTGTGGTTCCCCCTCCCGGCTGAGATTCCATTCCCCTTGTTCATTCCCCAAGTCTTCCTGTCCCATCAGGCTGTGGGGATCCAGCAGCTCCCCATCTCCATACATGGACCACTTATTTAGGTTTTGTACTGTTCCGTGAGGTAAAACCCTCTCTGCTCCCCACACATCTCCATCTTGCTGGGCTTCAACTCCAGAGTTCTGTGCCCAGTGTTGTCCAGGGCCAGATCCTTGGACCTGGGGTGATACTACTGCATAGGAGGAGGGTAGGCGGAAGGAGGCCCCCCGAAGGTGAGGGTTCTGCAAGGCACCAGATAAGTTAAGTGAGCGAGGTTCTGGGGTCCTGGGGGCACCAAGGCGTGTCATGATATTACCTTCAGGGAGACGGTACTTTGCTCCACGAAGGTTTGGGTTTTTTGATAAAGCATTAGACAGGTCAAGCGTTTGGGGTGCAGAGGGTGGCTGAGGGTGGGTCCTGAGAGCTCCGTCTGGCAAACGGTAAGTAGCAGATCGGAGGTTCTGGTTGCGGAGAGCGTTGGAAAGGTCAAGTGAGCGTGGCTGAGAGGCATCAGTAGATCCAGGCTGTCTGAATAATGATGTGTTTGGAAGCCTATAAGAGGCACCACGGATGTTGGTGTTTAACAATGCACCAGAAAGGACAGGGCCAGAAGAAGCAGAAGAAGGTTGAGCTTGCTTCCGTGAAAACAGCGATGATCCTTCTGGGAGCTGAAACTTTGCCTTACGCAGGTTAGCATTCATGAGGGCGCTAGATAGCCCAGGAGAGGCTACTGAGCTCTCAGCACTCTGTGTCTCCTCTCCTGTACGTGTCTGAAATGAACCGTCCGGTAATCGATAAGAGGCCTTACGAACATTAGCATTGAGAAGAGCAGACGAGAGCATTGAAGAGGAAGGGGGAGGTGCAGATGTGGGCTCTGTCCTGGTAATGAGAGTACCATCAGGTAAACGATATGTGGCTTGTCGCAAACTGGGATTGAGCAAAGCAGAGGACAGCATAGGGGAAGAGAGAGGAGATAGATCTGAGACATGTTCAGCAGGTTCATTTCTTGTGACAAAAGAGCCATCAGGTAGTCGATAGGTGGCCTGACGTAGACTTGGGTTCTGCAAAGCATTAGAGAGCATGCCTCCACCACTAACACCACCTACACCATCAGTGGTAACTGGAGTCTCTACAGGGCCCCGGGACATTGTCAAAGTGCTACCTGGAAGCTTGAACATGGATCCCTGAATTTGTGATGTTCGCAATCCACCTGAGAGAAGTGAGGAGGTACCTCTGACACCTTGTTGTTGTGGGGAAGATGTAGGGGAAGGGTGTCGCTGAAAAGGTGAAGCAAAGGAAGCATTACGTAGCTGAGAGGTCAGCATAGCAGAGGACAACTGTGGGGAGGAGGGTATAGATGGGACAAGAGGGGCTGCTGCTTCGGGGGGGGTGAGAACTGGTGTATAGAGGTTGGCATTGCGTTGTAGAGGAAATGAGTAGGAGGCACTCCGTAGGGGGGAGTTCTGCATTAAAGCATTGGATAAACCAGCAGTGGCATACTGGCTCCCCATCTGGCTCTCCTGTACATTAGCTGATATCACCACCTGCCCACCAGGCATGGGTGAGGGGCTCCTCTGTAAAGGTGTGGTGTTGCTGACATTGTGCAGGTAGGGGTTCTGGAGTGTGCGTCCAAGATTAGGTGATGAGGGTGCAAGTTGAGGGAGGTTTTGGGAGTAAATCTCATGCTGTGTTTGTGGGGAGGTGGGTCTTTGTAAAGGCGAAGTGCGAGCTGTTGGATAGTAAGGGAGAGGAGAGGAAGGAAAGGTTAAACCTACAACCTGAGGGTTTGGTAAAGCATTTGTAAGCATTGGAGATGGGCCTGACTCCATCAGTGAGTAGTCATACTGAGTAATATTCTGTGATGGTGGGCAAGTAACAAGTGAAACATTAGTATTAGGAACAGGAGATTGAAAAGATGCTGGTCTGAAACCATGGGGACTCATTGCCCTGTGAGGCAAGGGAGAGGGTGGATGAGATACATGGTACATGGGAGAGGCAGAACGGGACAGCAGAGTAGATTGTCGCTGCAGAGGTTGTGGAGATTGAGGTCTACTCTGAAGCCTACGCACAGATGGCTGGGAAGAAAGAGGGCCATTTTGTTTCAAAGATGGCTGTGGCATGACAGAGTGACCTGGAACAGGTGCTCTGAATGACTGCCTAGACTGGAGAGAGGTCTGGTTTCTGGGCATTCGGACTAATGGCTGCCCCCGACCTACAGGTCTGTGGAATCCTCCTTGGGGGGCACCAATTCGCTTGGACTCCCTTAACCCTGTAGGCCGGGAGCCTGCCCTCGTTAACATGGGTGTTCCAGCTATATCCTCTATCTGTCCTGAAGAAGGGACAGGGCTACTATGGATAGAGGACCTAAATGGAGCTACATGCTGAGTGACAGGGGGCCCATGTCGACTGCGTCGCTGTAAGTGGGGGTTGGCTGGAGAGGGTTTCACAGCCCCCATGGGCACATGACTTCGACCCCCTACACCACCTCTCAGTCTGCGAGTAGAGGAACGGGTGGGGAGGGGTCTACTGGTGACACGTGATGGTGACGGAGAAGGAGGACGATGAGGAGAGGTGGGGCGGAAGGATTGGGGAGGTGACAGGGCTCTTTCAGGTTGAGTCGGGCTCCGTCTTTGCGTGGGTGGAGAGGGGGAATGTCTCATCTTAAATGTCTGTGGTCTTCCTCTGAACAAGTGTGGTCTGGTAGATGGCAAATGGACTGCATCTGGTGGTGGTTGCTGTCTGAAAGAAAGTCTTGGGGAAGGTGGTGGGCTTGCTCTCTTCCTGAATGAGCCCCGGGGAGAAGCTGGGGGACTAGAAATTGGGGATTGGGGTCGGACAGGTGAAGGACCTTGACGCAACCGAATTGCTGCCCTCTCTCGTGTCATCGATGGCTGAGTTCTTATTGACATACCTCTCCTATGACGTGGTGGAGACAAAGGTGGGCTGGGTGGTCTCCGCTTATTGACTGGGGAAGTCGGACTTTGGGCTGGCATTGGGGCTCGCTGACTGAGCACTCGCCTACGTGAGTGAGGGGAGAGGTGAAAGTCTGCCTGGGTGCCTGTTTGGAAGTCCATGTGATGTGGCGAGAAGCGAGATGAAGGAGGCACCATTGCCCTAGTTGATCCTGGCCTCAGTGATAGTTGTGGGGATGGAAGAGGACTCATTCGGCGCACTGGCCTAGGTGAGGCAACAGGTGAATGCAGCTGTGAATGTATCATCGGCTGTACTGGTGGGACCATTGGTGTCACTGGTGTCATTTGAACCATCTGGAATGTCTGTGGGTCTTGTGTAAGGGGATCTTGATACACTTGTGAGGAGAACTGAGGTGGCAGGGGAGATGGGAACAGATGACTAGAAGAAACAGAGAAAGGAGGGTGAGTGTGCTGAGGGAGCGGAAAGTGATCCCTTTGAATGCTCACAGCTGTTGGAAAGGGGGTATGTCCAGCAAGAATGGAAGCATGTTGTTGGTTCATGACAGTGGGGTAATTTGGTTGTGCAGGATGATATGAAGGGATGGGCTCCTCATATTGTATATCTGACATTATCTCCAGATTGTTGAGGGCAAGAGCTGGGGATGGAAGAGGAACCATTGGTGAGGGGGGACGAGAATGAAGAGGAGGTGGTGGCAAGGTTTCCACCTCTAGTTTGTCTTTTCCAAATAACCTAACCTGGGGTCTGGGAAACCTGAAATGTTCTGTAAAAACTGGCTCAGCTAGAGGATAAGACAACTGTTCTTGTCCATATAGCTGCTCTGTCTCAGGTGGAATCAGCCCAGAATCCATATGGAAGGGGTGCTGATAGGGGTTATAAACAGGAGCAGGCTGTGCATACCCCAGCATTGGGTCATTATATAGACTTGAAACAAAACCATTTCCACCATTCATCAGTCCATATGAGTCTGAAACACCAAAGGTAGATCCCACATTGTGGCCAAAATAGTCTTCATATGGCCAAGGGTCATATGGGTCATAGAAACCATTCATGGCGTTATCATAATAACCATTTGCTTCTGGCTCTATTGCATATAGCATTCCATCTTCACCATAGTAGTACTCCATCCCTTCATCACCATAGTAATCGTCATACTCATCATCATAATAGTCATAAGGGTAATCATAGTAATCCACTTCATCATCATAGTAAAACTCATCATCATCATCATAATAAAAGTTCCCTTCCTCATCATAGTAACCATATTCATCTTCCCACTCCTCATCATCATAGTAATCCATTTCCTCTCCAAAAGGGTCAAATGGGTCATATGGGTCATTTGGGTCATAGGTCATCGGTTGTCCACGAAAGCCTCTAGGTCTCCACCTATCATGGTAATCATCCTCATATCCATATTCATCATCGTTATACTCATATCCTGCATTGTAATAATGTGTCTGTCTCCCTCTAGTGTCACTGTTAGCAAATGACAGGCGCTTTCGCCCCCGTCCTCCAGCCCTTGCGCCAAATCGACCATGGCCCTTTGAAGTCAGGAACGTCCCCGTCAACCAGTTAGTTGCTGCAGCTATCCTTCCCAACATCCAGCTTTTAGTCTTAAAACCTGCTGCTGTTTTCTTTTTACCAAATATGCCTTTGAACTTCCCACCTAGTCCCTTTGCCTCTGTTGCCATGTTCCCCTTACCCCCTAAACTGGATAGATTTATTGTTTTTTTAGGTGGTGAGGTTTCTTTTGTGGTATTATCTTTTTTATTAAGCAAGTTGAAGCCAGACAGGCCTGGCTTTTTGTCACCAGACTTTGCCCCAAAACCAGCAAAAAGCTTGCTGGCACCTAGAAGTGGCTTGCTACCAGCAGGGGGTTTCTTCTTTTTGGAGAGTCGTAGGAAGAGACGGGACGTGCTTTTAAGATTTCTCTTTGGTTTTGCCTTCTCTGGCTGCTGTTGTTTAGAGGGCAAACTGAAAGGGGATGCCTTTCCTGTAAGGCCTGTTAAGGCTTTGGAAGCTCCTTTGAGGTGAGATCTTACATCGGGTGTCTTCTGTGCTTTTGCTGCTCCCAAGTTCTTCTTCTGCCCCTCTGTAGCAAATCCCATCATGACCTTAGAGGCTCCTTTAATGTGTACATCACTCATATTTTTAAGGTTTACTGCACCCATACCTTTTTTGATTTGTGGCTTTTCCTTCTCTCCCTCCTGACTCTCATCATCAGATGGAGGAGGTTGTTTAGAAGGAGGCTTAAAACCCTTTACAGCCATGGCTTTGGATGCACCTTTAAGAGCTGCTTTCCCTTTCCCTTTATCTGGCTTCTTGGTCACTGCTTCTTCCTCGCTGTCACCACTTTCCTCGGTCTTCATCTCCTCTTCTTCTTCTTCCGACCCCTCCTCTGACTCACTGACAGGTTTCTTTCCTTTTCCCTTCTTTCCATCATCCTTTCCCTTCCCCTTAGCTGGGGGCTCCTCCACCTTCTTCCCCCCCTTTTTGTCATCTTTGCCTCCTTTCTTATCATCCTTTCCTCCCTTCTTTGTTTCCTCTGATTTGCCTTTCTTGGCAGCTGATTTTGTGTCACCTTTTTTGGGTGGCATGATGAATTCTAACTCAAATCATTTTAAACAAAAAGAGGAAGTTCCCAAAAATGTGCAGGACAGGGCAGCGTTAAAGTCAATGTTGATATGTAGCCTTGAAAATAGCAGTTCAAACAGAAGGAACATCCTTTCATCCCGAACAGTTTTCATGTCTTCTCTCCTTTGTCCTCCATGCGATCCATCGGTGTGACGCCCTACAAACACACACTGCAGAACACTGTCCCAAGTGTTACGGCTCAGTTGTTCTATAATGCACACCAAGATAAACACAAACCACAGTCCTTCAAAACACGATCCAGTAATGGAGTCGGAATCTCAGCCATCAGTGCTCACTCGCGTTACGTCTTCAATCCTCAGCAAAAGGCCCGTTATCTAAGTGTAAAAAGAGAAAGAACACCCTTTCTAAGAGTGTTATATTAAAAAACAACGGCAGATGGTTACTGATTTTCAAATGTTACATGTGAAAAAAATAATCTTGCTTGTTATCTCCAAGTTTTACCCACTTACTGAGTTTTTCACTACAGACCTTAAAAAATTAGTATCCACCATGGCAAAGTATGCTCCTGGTCTTGATGGTCTCTATGGGTTTAGAAGTAACTTCCCAGGCTCACACGACGAATAAAAGACCCTGCTATTCCACTGACAGACTCTGTGTAGTCCTTTGTGTGTCTCCCATTGTTAGTTCATCCTGTGAGTCCAGCGGTGAATCCTCATCTTGGCTGGCCCACCAACTTTAGCACGATGCTCCCCCCAACAAGGAGAGTCGATGCAAGTGCGTCAGAATGAGTCTCCGTGTTCAGGGATGTCCTCTTCTTTGTCTCAGAATGAGTGTGCATGTGTGTTCGGTTGTTGTATCCACCCACATCCACGTCAGCTTGCCTTTGTGACCTCCTGCAACCTTCTCCACCTCTCTCTGGTTACTGAAACTTCTATAGTCCAGTTTGTCTCAGCATGAGGCCTCTTCAGAGCCTCATATGTGAGGAGCATATATATTATATGTCTGTATGTGTATGTGCATCAGAATAAGTATCCCCAGTTACAGCTGCAAAGGGTACCATAATGTACCAGCTATACTGGGTTGGGGTAACACTATCTGCTGCCTCACTTCTGTATGAATAATGCAAGCCGGCTGAGCTGTTGCTAAACTGTGTCTGAGAAGCAAAGCCTAAACACACACACACACACACACACACACACACACACACACACACACACACACACACACATATGCAAGTAGCAACATGGACCACAGCTGAGAGTGATGCCTGCTATTATGCTCACACAAGCATCCAACAGTTTATGTAGCTACAGTGCATATCTACAATATATTTTATGCAAGAAAATACCATTCAGGGCTTTAAATTGTCAACTAAAAATAAAGTTTCATCAAAAAAAGTAAGGATTTAGGTACAATTTGAGAAAAGAAAATCATTTGTTCCTACTGATACTGCTCAGATCCTCTAAATACTCTTTCTGTTGCATGATCCTAAATTGACCACTATGCATTTTTCTAGATAGCAGTAATGGCTACTATGAGGCAAACCAAATAACAGCCAAAAAATATTTCATTATTTTTCTCCTCATCACTGTGGCTGGTTGTCATATTTAGACTGGTTAAAAACACAAACACATACATGCATCTGTGGCCTGTCAGTAGATGGGGTGTGCAAAGGGTGTGATGGCATTATAGAAGTCTTCGCTGTGAATTCATTGAGGATGGTCTGATGTTAATTCATTGATGATGGGCTGATATTCCAGGAGGTCATCTCAGTGGTAGATATGAATGTTTAATGACTGCCCTGTGTTCTTCCTACGCAGCATGGATAAAACATTCAGCACGGGCTGCTCTAAATATATCACAAAGGGTCAACCCCGCCCAGGCCCACTGCCCAACCAATGCATTATACATACAGGCTACAGTCAGGGGTTAACAGCCAGACGTCACACAACAGATGGAAGGTAACAGCAACAGGTAACTTCAGAATTTTCTGATAACTGCTTTAATACTGGCATTTACAGTCATTCATCTACATGAAAAACAAAACAAGGATTGTGGTCATCAGTGTCAATTACAGTTAACAGATTGACCTCCAACTTTTCTAGCCGCTGAATTGGAGTGACTAATGGTCTTGAGTACATCTAAGCAGAAATCTGTATCACATTTCCTTGAAGGCAGTGACCATAACAAAACTCTAAACTGTCGGCAGCCTGCACAGCAATAACAACAACAGCAGCTGTTGGTATCATCTAACTGCAGGTGGAGATAAGAGGGTGAAGACAGGACAGAGAACAGGCACAGAAGAAAGTTCAAAAGTTCCTTCCTTGTGAACACCGTTGGTCACCAGAGAGGTAATGAGACACACAAAATGATCTATTTGATATGTGTGATATGCATCTGCTGTCTGGCTGATGTGGCCTGCTGACTGAGTGAACTTGCAATGAATAGAGCACAAATGACAGAGGTGAATGAGGTGGAGAAAGCAGAGAGAGAGAGAGAGAGCGAGCAAGAGAGAGGGAGAGCGAGAGCAGGAGAGAGAGAGAGAGAGAGAGAGAGAGAAGGAAAGTAAGAGACACAATCCAAAAAAGTGCATAAACTGCAGATTACTCCAAATAAACTGCAGTTTACATGTGTGGTGTAAGCTGTCTAACATAGATAACTGTTACTGAGAAGAAGTGAAAAGAAGGAGAGGTGAGAAAGGAAGTAAAAGACTGTGGAGAATAGTTTATAGGAACACAAAAGCTGCAAGAGCGAGGGAAAAAATGAGAATGGCAAGAGATAGAGAGATGCCCGAGAGAGTGATACAGATATAGAGTGAGTGATATAGATGACGGGCGAAAGTCTCTTCATCTGCATGCCAACCACTGACAACAGGCTTTCAGCGGACGCACTCACTGACACAAAACTAATAAAGGAGATCGCCTGAGCAGAGCACAGCCAGCAAGCTCATTCAGTGACTGAGGGCACACACACACACATGCACGCACACACACACACGCACGCACACACACACACAGGCAGGTTATGTCTCATAATGAAGATTGCATGATCATTGAATGCAGGGTCTGAATCATCCAGAGACAAGAGATTGACAGCTACTGTACATGTTTTAATTTGGAAATTAAAAGCATTGCCACACACACCAGTGTTTCAGGGGCAATTTATTTACACTCATGCACGAGACAGAATGCATCACAAACTGTGCAAATACATGCCATAAACTTTATACCAGTGAAAAAGAAAGAAATCCGCACACCAGAGCACTCCTGGAAAAGATTTTAATCGGAACAGACCTTTAAAACGTGACATTTCAGGCCAAAACAACGAAACGTCACGTTTTAAAGGTCTGTTCGCACTTTTCCTGCTATAACATGTCAAATGCTAAATACTTACAGCTCTACCTATAAATGCAATGAAATGGCTGGCATTTAGGGACCACCTGTCTTTACACTACATGCTAGATTTCACCTTTTCAATCATATTCATACAGAACCTTATTCTATGCACTTAAATGCCAATTTAGGATCACTGCCCAGAGTAGCTGGAGAAAGCCCACACAGGCACAGGGAGAACATCCACTCTGACAGGCCCAGAGACCAAGAGACATGAACCCAGAACCTTGCTGCACATCAGAACATGTTCACAGTAACCTTGTTAATAATCTAAAGTTAGCATGCTAAAATTTGTACAGATGAGGTCATGAGTTTTGGTCATAAGCCAAATGTAAACAGACCAAAGTGGTGTATTAGGATTTGAACAGACAAACACTGCCATATACAAAGCTATGCAGCAACAACATGCACTGTATTGTATAAACTATAGGGTTAAACTGTAACAATACTGCATACTGACATCACTCTGCCATTAGGAATATTTGCTTATGAATCATGGGTGTAAAACATAAGGGGGGAAATGACTGACAGAAGAGGAAGAGGGTGAGTGTCTTTCAGACAGGAGGAGGAGGAGGCTGGATTCAGGTTTCCTGTAAGCCTTTAAGCTCCATTCAGGTCTTAACCTGCGCTGTCAGACTTGACAATGGAGGAAATGCCAGCAGCTGCTAACTCACTGAAGACCTGTCTCACAGGATCAAACATCATTTCTTGGTTGCTTTGACAGCTTAAACAGACCCACTAAAGAGAAGACACACACTTTGACCTTAATGTATTTGTTTTTGCTGAATTTAAATGTAAGCACTTAGTGGCCAGTTTCAAATTTAAATGATAAAATGTGTATTAGGATAACTGGTTGTTCTAAGTTGTGCTAATAGGTGTGAATGTGAGTGTGAACGTTGGTCTTTCTGCTTGGGTCCTGGAAGAAACTGGCAATCTGTCCAGAGTGTATGTACCCTGCCTCTCGCTCTATGACAGCTGTTCTGGGCTCCAGGCCCCGTGTGGTCCTAAACAGAGTAAGTGTTAAAAAAAATAAATGGATAATAAAATATTTGGAAGTTCAGACTTTACACAAACACATCCAAAATTAGACATTCCACTATCCGATTCATATGGTAGACAACTTCTCTAAAAGGATGAAAAAACATCACAGCTGTGTCGATTTTTTTTGTTTATGAAATACTATTGACAACTCAAAGCTGTGGACAAACTATCTTTGCATACAAAAAATTAACTTTTGCATGTCAAAGACTGATACAGGCTATGAAGACTTATTCTGCTTTCATGTGAAATCAGATTTTGTTCTTGTTGCACTTGTTAGTTGATTGTAGTTTCTGGAATACACTTATCCCTTTATCTCTAAATGATTGAGGATGAGTGCGCTGTAAGAGATTATGAATGACAAAGGAAAATAGCTATAGACTATTATGTCATCAGACCAAACAAAACACCTATGAGCTCCCCAACCTCACACATCTTCAAAAATATTCCATATAGCAATACTTGCAATGACCCATCAGCTCATTCAAATGAGAGGTGCCCTTGATTTCCCTACTTTTAACACCACGTACTCATTGCCCTTGAGATAAAACACACCTGTAAACTTTCATGACTGTGCTTTGTGTTAAGAACAGCCGTGCGGCAGGCAGGATGTGGCCACAAATGCAGGACTTGGGAGACTAACAATAACTCAAAAAAGCAGCTTTAATACTGAGCACTCTCACAGCATGCAACAATGCACAGAGAGGCTGAAACAGAACAAACAATCCCAAAACTAGGATTCTCCAGGCAAAAGCAGACCAAAGAAACACACAACCACGAGGGATCACGCAACAAGGGGAGACTGAGCCAATAATTACACACCAGATAACAAGAGGAGAGGAAACAGGTGGGAAGACAGCTGAGACTAATCACAGATGATGAGACAAGGAAAGCAGAACTAAATAAAAAGCACGAGTGACAACAGACCATCAAAATAAAACAAGAAATATCTGACAGTGAGACCAAGATTCAAACAAACCTCACAGAAGGACAGAAGACAAACATGGAGGCAAGACTGCAGGAACAGAATGGGAACACAAAAGGAGATTAACAAACCTAAAGCAGGCAAGGAAATAAAGGTAAAGGAAGTCATGAACCCACAAAACACAGAATGAACCTAAAGATCTTTGGAACAGAAGCTCAGAACTAAAGGCATGAAATAATACCAAGAGAAATGTGTATCAGATGTAGGGAAATAAACATAAACACCCACAATATAGAATACAGAAGCATAATCCAAAGATCATCAAGAAGCTAAAAATCCCTGAAACTCAAAACCCTGGGTTCAATACCCAGCGACCACGACACTTTGCATGATTGAAACACTGTTGCTTTGATGAACTTTGTCCATGGAGACACAGAAAGACAGTTAAACACTTGTCAAGGAACTCAAAACCTCTTTCTGCTACAGACACTTACACAAAGTCTCAATGTGAAACCAATACAAGCTTGTAAAAACAGCACAACCCAAGTATAATTCCTCAAGTATACAAAAATATCAACACTGTGTCTGTGCTGCAATTTTGACTTTAAAACTATAACTGGAAAGAATAAAGTATTTTTCAAGAACAACTAGATTCCTCAGTATTTATCAAGTTTTCCACAAAGTTGTAATATTTATTACATTAGTTGGAATACTGCGGCTACAACTAATTAATAACAAAGCATGTCATGCAATGAAGTGCAAGGCTTTTAAGTAGCTTACCTTGTCTGTTAATCTGAGGGACTGTGACTGATATTCAGATCACCTGCTTGCCACGAAAATCCATCAATTTATGAACCCAACCACTCGCCGTCTGGAATAAAACCATTAAACTCATTGGCTCCTGTGTGAAAGGACAAAGCTCTGCGTGTGGACTTTCTGCTGATGTTTATATAGTGACCACGCGTACACACAGACACAAAATTCACCGCAGTTCCCCTAAATGAAACAGACCATCAGCACACACAATGGGCTTTCAATTTTAAACCTAACTTCTGATGCTTCATTAATCACCTGTACATCTACAGAACAGAGGAACAACAGTGAGCAGAGAGAAAACAGTGGTGATTCAGACATGATACTCTCTTTTTTGTTTGTTAAACCATGCATCATTAGTACTGTGATTAGGTTTCTTAGTAAACACGCAGCACTTACATATGTCTACGTGCAGCATTACTCTGCTTCCTGCCCCAATAAGTGCTTAAGCAAACAACCAGGCAGATCCATTGTGCATTAATGGCAGGATTAGCATGCAAGCAACTGCAAGTCTTGCATTACACCTAAAAATGGTTTATTCTACATGTAAAATGTTCACAGTAAAGGATACTTGATATGCGCTGCAGTTTCAATATAATACAATACAATATTGTAATACAGTATGATATGCTGCCTATGATAACAGTGGCATCACAATAAAGCTTCACAAACCTCACAGTGCTTGATGCACTGCAAGACAATATCTTTTATATCAGGCAATATCTGTTAAAGTAATAAAACCAGTGAGAAGAGCAGAAACTCTATTAACTGTTTTTATAGGAAAATATCAACATTGCAGTGCATCAGACATCATCTCCTTCTTCTTCCTTTATTGAGGCACTAACAGATTTTAGTTTGTCTAACCAGCGTCACGGCTTAATCATTCATGTTTGCACTTATCAAATAGATGAGGGTAAATGAAAATTAAAATTCAGTGAAGAAGGAACTTAGAAAGCTCATAAAATGAGCTGACAAGTTATTAAAATTGTATACTAGTAATAGGCACGCACACAAAGACTATGATGCAAAGAAGGTTATTAGATAATAGTACTGGGTTGGACCCACTTTTGCCTTCAAAACAGCCTTAATTCTTCGTGGCTGTCACCAACCGGGCCGCACAGCCATGACAAAAAAGGGAGATGCACACACAAATGACAATTAAAAAAGTGTTTATTTTAAATTAAAGGAACAGAACTTAAATTAACCATGACATGTGTAGACAGTACAATCAGTAGTACCAGTGAGCACATGAGTGAAGAAATAGTATAGGCAATGTTGTCAAGCGCAAGAAACCAAACCAAAATCCAAGAAAGTGTCTCAGGAAGGAGAGCCACCCATCAAATGATCTGAGAGTACTTATACAGAGCACTGACACACACTGGGTCCAGGTGTTGTTGGTGACACTGATTGAAAATGAGTCGCACCAGCCCTCCAGTGCTTGCAGGAGACCTTCTACACAAACAAACCAAATGGAAGGCAGGGCAGAGTGGATTGTCAGATTCCTCAGAGGTTTTGGTCCATGTTGACATGATAGCATCACACAGTTGCTGGAGATGTTTTCAGAGATGCTCTTCTGCACACCTTGGAATTAATGAGTGGTCATTTGAGTTGCTGTTGCCTTCCTATCAGCTTGAAGGAGCCTGGTCATTGTCCTCTGACAAACAAGTCCTTTTCTCCCACAGAAGCACTGCTCACTGGATGTTTTCTCTTTTTTATACCATTCTCTATGAACCCTAGAGATGGTTGTGCAGGAAAATCTCAGCAGCTCAGCAGTTTCTGAAACACTCTGACCAGCACGTCTGCCACCAACAACCATGCATTGTTCAAAGTCACTTAAATCACCTTTCTTCCACATTTTGAAGCTTGGTTTAAAGTTTAGCAGGTCATCTTGACCATATCTGTCATGAATCCCACTGGCTTTGCTCTCTCTGGGCCTGTTACTCTGGTCTTTTCTATTAACCAATCCTTGTTTTTTAGAGGCAGACCTCCTCCCATCCACAGTTGCCTGTCACCCAACCGGTTCCACAGCTGCTGGGGATTTGATCATCATCCTGCCTATTTAAGTGGAGGAAGCCCTACACTTGATGTTGGATTGTTACTTACCTCTAGTCAGTTGACAAACAGCTCTCTTGTGAGTAGAAGTTTCTTCCCACTGAAACGTTTATTGATCCTCTGTCTCCTTTTTTTTTCCCCAGAGACTGGAAAGCTGGAGTGCAAGCCAGAGCGTGAGCGAGCAGAAGAGGAGTGTGGCCAAAGATCGGTTTTGGAGAGACATTCTGTTTTATGGTGGAGCATCCCGGGGGAGTCCTGCCCTCCACCCGTTGCTGACAAATCTCAGTCTTAACGTATGCACTGTAAATAAAGTCCTTGGAAGTGTCACTAACAGTCTGCATCTTGAGTCCTCTCTTCACCATGACAATATCTACATTCCCAAATACACTGAGCTGCTGCCATGTGATTGGCTGATTATGTATTTGCTTTAATCAGCATCAGTTTCATGTAAAATTACTAAGTGTGTTTACCTGTTACTGATGCAATCTTGCTTTCAGGGAAACAGAAGTTGGTCTTGAATGGGAATTTGGTGAAGAGAGAATATAGTGCTGGATTAGTTTCTCTGTAGTGGACCTGCTGCTTTATGGATGCCGACATTCTAATTTATCCTTTACACAAACACAAGCACAGAAAACAACTGGAACACTTATTAAAGGCCTTAAAAGACATTAAAGTAACACAAAGGCCAATTCAGTGCTCCACTCTGTTAGCAGGCTGTCATTCTTTACCTCATATAACACAAAAGTACACATGATCAATACAGAGTATTCATTTATTCATGAAATCCCTGCATGTCTATAGAAACTAGTATCCATAGATATCCATGCAGTCTATTATATAACTGTGTGAAGGTCTACTCTTGTAGCAGCTGACTAAACAAGGATTTTCTGACAATGTAAGTGCATAAATGAATGGTTAAATATGTTGTTTGTCATATTGTCTATAGAGACAAAACTACACAAAGTGTTTTTATAACTAAGGTCAAAAACACTGACTTGGATAAGCAGCAGAAAATGGATGGATGGATGATTACACTTATACCTCATGAAGATGAGAAATCCAGTATGTCAAATTATTAGAATAATAAAAAAAGGATCTAAATACAGAATGTCCAACTTCTAAAAACAATCTTCATTTACATACTCAGGACTTAGTTGGAATCATCAATGTGGAATGATGTGAAGCATCAGTACAGTGTGGTGTGGAGGTGTCCGTGTGTGGCACTGCTGGGCTGTTACTGAAACGCAGGCTACTTTGATAACTGCCTTCAGCTCATCTGTATTTTGGGGCAGAGTGTTTTTCAACTTCCTCTTGACAAGACCCTTACAAAGTCTCTCTGGGCTTCAGATCATGTGAGCTGGCTGGCCAATCAAGCACAGTAATAACCTGTCAGCAAATCATTTGGTAGTAGTTTTGGCACCGCGGGCAGGTGCTAGGCCTGGTGGGAAGGAAAGTGGAATCTTCATAAAGCTTGAAGATGGAAGCAGGAAGTGCTCAAAAATCTCCTGCCGGATGGCTGCGCTGACCTTGGACTTGATAAAACACAGTGCAGCATTTACCACCAACACTAGAGGATGACATGCACTGACATCAGCATCAGTCCACTCTTTGCGAAGGTCTTGGATCAAATTTTCTTGACAATCCTCTCAAGGCTGCGGTCATCCTTGTTGGCTTGTGCACATTTTCCTACCACACTTTCCCTTCCAGTCAACTTTCCATTAATATTCTCTGCAAACAGCCAGCCTTTTCACCACTGACCTTCTGTGGATCACCCTCTTTGTTTAGGATGTTGATCATCATCATCTGGGCTACTGTCAAATCAGCAGTCCTACCCATAATTGTGGTTGCATGTACCAAACCACACAGAGATACACAATGTTTATATTGTTTGAACAGTAATTTTCTCAAACCTGAGCTGAAGTATTCTAAGGTACTGAAATTCTGATTTTCATGAGCTGTAAGCCATAATCATAAAAATTATAATGAAAAAGGTCTGAAATATTTCAACCTACATGGAATGAATATAGAATATGGAAGTTTAGCTTTCTGAATTGGGTTATAAAATCTTAATGCCAATGATGTAGTAGCTCATCCAGCTCCATGACCAGCAAGATCTTGATCATCATCATCTAACAGAATACATTCTTTCTTTATCATTTTGTGCAAAATGTATCAACATTGGGAATCTTAGGTTAACACCTTTATTAAATGGTTTGAACTGAATGTTTTTCAGGAGACCTTGTGTAGTGTGCATTAAGGTTATGCTGTGAAAACGTAAAAGGGCCCATAAGACAAATGTAACCTTGAGCTCAGTTTGGATGAACACCCAATGAGTGATCACTGTGTGGAAGCTTGATTTAATTCTGAGATTCTTGTAAAGTGTGGAAAAATGGACAGGACAATGTTTCTCTTGCTATGGCATCTCATCAATCCTTCGGCCAAATTAGCTAAATTACAATGTTCCAATCTTTGGAGGTGCACCAGTATTGTCAAATAAATAAATAAGTTCTTGATTCATTTTACAATAACTGCAACTTAGATATTTCAGATTTTTTAAAACTAGAAGTAAGTAACCCTCTGTTGGTTAGTTTTACACTATAAGTAAATACTGTGATAACTGGATTCTCTGAAGTCAAGTAAGAAAACTCATGTAGTGAGCAGAATGAAGCACAAGAGGGCAGAAGAGACAATGTAATCCAGCTTCTCAGACCGCTTGCAAATGACCATAAACTGTTTGTGACCGTCATATTGATTATCAGCCATTTTAGATTTTAATCCAATAAAAATAGTCATCAGAATAGTGTGCGTGTGTATATATTTATACATCTCTCTCTCTCTTTATATATATATATATATATATATATATATATATATATATATATATATATATATATATATATATATATATATATACACATACATATGTGTGTGTGTGTCAATGTATTTTGCAATAACATTTTTAAAGGTTCAACAAAAGAATTTGGACAATTGACTAACATACGGTTTTGTGGACAGATAAATGATTTGGAGTTTATGCCAAGTCATGAGCATGCATTTGGTAGCCTTTTACTGGAACACTTAATGAGACCCAGAGAGATGTTGGTGCAAATGAAGGAGGCCATGATTAGGCTGAGAAAGAGAGAGATAGCAGAAGATTTAGGAGTGGCCAAACTAACAAGCTGGTTCATACTGAATGAACTGACCAGCTTGGCAACACCAAAAACCCTAAAAGACCACAGAAGACAACTAAAGTGCATGATGACAGAATTATTTCCATGGCTAGTTCCGCAGTGAGTAGGACCACTCCCTTGGCTCTGCTGCATGATGAGCGCTGTTGGTCAGTGCTCATGTAATCATGATGGAGGTAGTGTTATGGTATGGCTGCCAGTGGTACCGAGTCACTGGTGTTTATTGATAATGTGATTGCTAATAGAAGCAGCAGGATGAACTGAAATGTGCAGGGCTATACTGTCTGCTCACATTCAGACAAATTCAGCAAACTGATTAGACAGCACTTCAACAGTGCACATGAATGATGACCCAAAGCAAACTGCAAAAGCAACCCAAGAGCTTCTCAAGTCAGTCACCTGGTCTCAACCCAACAGAGCAGCTTTACAGATATAAAGCTGAATGCAGAAAACCCCACAAACAATTCCTAAACAGTTAATGCAATAGTTTTGCTAAACCCTTCAATTAAAGTTGAAAGTCTGCACTTCAATCCCATCTTGTTTGATTTAAAATTCACTGTGTTGGTGTACAGAGGCAACATTACAAAAATATGCATCACTTACAGACCTAACTGTACCCATCTTTAAAAATAGTAAATGAACACCCATCAACTGTATAAATGAGCATAGCCTATTTCATTTAGGAGGTTAGAATTAAATATCAAATTTTTAAAAATGTAAGACAATGGAGGAAAGTTAGGAGATTATTTTTAATGGCATTTTAGCTTGATTTTATAGGTAATATAGTCAAAGTTATTATAGTTATCTAAAGCTAAAGCAAAGAGTGAAAGTATGAATAAATATACTAAACTGAAATGTTCAAAAATGTAAACCATAGAAAAAAAATTATTGTGTACTTACACGCTAATTAGAATAAAAATACACAATTCATCAACACAAGATGCCTGAGGAGGCTTTGGTGAATCTGTTTATTAAGACTGGGATAAGTAAGCTGTGAGTAAAGTCTTTGGCCACAATGACACATGCAGGCTTTTGTGTGAAAGCAGCACAGTCACACTGCCTCAGCAGGCCAAACTCATGAGAACAGCATTAGCTGTTCATGATAACATGTAATCACACGTTATCTGTGTTTTTCATCTCAAAAGTAAGACACACTTCTGTTTCAGTTGATTTACAACAAGCAGCAACACTTAAGAATCATAGATGCATTGGTTGTTCTTAAGTTGAGGGCTCAGTCTCCGACCCAGTCAAGTTTTTATGATTAGCTCAAGCTGTGAAAATTATATTTATATCCACAAAATAAAAACTACTCTTTCCTGCTGTCTTAAACTCACACAGGCTACATTTACTCTCACAAATTCAGCTCATGGCTTTAAACAACTAGTGCACAAAGAGACAACTCTAGTTCATGTACACTGGCACCTCACACTACTCGCGCTTAGCCATGCCATATGGAGCCAAGCAGCATCAAGTGTCAAACCTGCACCATTCAACACACACCCAGCCAGCAGTACCTTTGTTTCTTCTTCTGCACCACGATATTATCCCACCATCTCTCCTCTCCTCTTCAGGTGATTCCAAAGCAGGATCTCTCGATCCATGACGCACGCTGACGAAACATCTTTAAGGCATCTTTAAGTACAACTGTGTCAACTCACAGCCTCTCCCTCTCTCTCTTCCTTGTATAAGGCATCCACTCAATCCTCCTCTCCTAGACTAAAGAGATGCTTGTGAATATTTAATGGTGCCATTATGCTTGTGTGTGTGCGAGTGAATGGGGTCCATTGGCTGGGAGTACACACTATCTGAAAGAAAAATGGTCAGCTTGCTTTGGAGCATTGGATACAGCTACACAAACACTGGACTGCAGGGATGGAGGCAGTATGGGAGGGGGAGTTCAGAGGGGACATCCTCCTCAACTACCGTGAGACATCGAGGCGTGTGCAGGATGAAAACCTGAAGGACTGCTGAAATAGCAGAGTCCTAAAGTCACAGCTGGCCTTTTGTGATGGTCATTAGTACTGCCAGTTAAACTTTTGTAGAATTCTCATTAACATGGGGCTGTTTTGTTTTTTTTTTACCACTTCAACATGGGGTTGCATATGGCTGCTTCAATGCAAATGCAATTTGACACATGCTAAAGGGAGAAAGACCATCTGTTCTCACCTTTGACCTTAAAGATATACAACTAGATGTCAGTAGATTGCAGTCAACTGAATTCTGTTTTCTTTCCCCGATCAAGGAAAGGGCATAGTCCTAGCTACAGTGGCTGCTGCAGGACAAACAACTCTGGCTGCCGTTCATCTGTAGTGAGTGTAGGCTGTCAGTCCACTGTTTACTTCAGCCAGGTGTCCATGTCTATTTACACTGAGGAGGCTGTAAAACTTTGTGAAAGGAGTCCAATGTAACATGAGTCGATGAGTCAGAGAAGCTCACTTCTGTCCAATGACAGTGACACGGAGGTGAGCTGCTGCGGATATCCTGAACTTTTCTGTTCGTGAGCGCTGCTGTTTTTACTGCTGCTAGCCAAAGTACAGATACTTGTGTTAAAAAAATACTCTTTACTTTACTGCTTTTTGTAGATGAAGAGAATTCAACAAGATGTAACCCGATATTTCACAAGCTATCTTGGCTGATTTCCGTCCCCTACACTGACAGTACTGTTTGTATAAAGGTTGAATTCAATGAATGAATCTAAGCACCATCAGCATTAATTCAAACTCATCTCTGCTACACTTGATGTAACCAAACTCTGACCCTGGACACAGACACGGCACCAGTCCAACACAGAGCTTTACTGTATATACAGTACAGCAAACTAACCTGTTTATCCTGCACTAAACTGTATTTTCACACAACCTTTAAATAACACAGAGGTGGTATACCTCACAGTCAAAAACCTATGGACCTAGCTACAGTATATAAAAGCCTATGTAGGAGCAGAGCCATAGTCCTAGATGAAACCTGAAACATCTAATGCAGGTATGGGATGCAGGGTTTTTCCTGAATATAGAAAATAATGCAGCCACTCAAGAGGGTTTGGTTTTTCACCAAAGGAAGATCACAGGCCTGTGATTAAAAAGAGGGTTACATTACTTAAACCTAAAACTTTTTTTTTTTTTTTTTTTTTTTAAATATCTAGTGGGCAATAATAGCAGGAAATGCACACACCTTTGTTAAGTCAGGTAACCCAGACTCTTTGCTTTAACTATATGTGGAGTAGTCATGCTTAGGAGCATACTCACCCTCTAAAGGCCCATTTTCATCCAGGAAAATTACTTAGCTAGTTGAGTTTTCCATGAATTCGCTGGAGCCTGGCTAAAACTTCCTGCACAGAAAAAATTTGACATCCCCAAAAATAAAAGAGCAAATACATTTTTTGAGAAGAGGGGGCATTTAATAATCACGTCAGCAAATTAAGTGAAAATATTACTGCTGCTACTATTTTTATTGAGTATATAAAATGTGTGATGTAGAGTCACCCGCAGTGCTGAAACTGTCACCAGACAGACAGCTGACTCCCTGACCCCAGCAGCCTTTCAAATGGAGCTCAATATTCTAACTAGTTAGTGAAAAAGTCAAGTTGTTCTATCAGTCATGAACTGACCTAATATTGACAGCTTTTGCTATCAATTACCACATTTAAAGGTAGACAATAAAACCAAAAGTGTTTGTTTGTTCTCATACAATGTAACGAGAGTCATATGGCTGTACAATTTGCTCAAAATCTAATAAATAAAGTTGGGGGGGGGTGTGCAAGAAATAGCACAAAAGGCAGATCACTAAATAATAAAAGGCTAAAAAATACCCCAAAACAAAACATGGTTTGCATATGACTCCATCTAATCCAAGTGAGATAACAAATAAATGCATTAACAGGACTCTGTAAATGTTTTATGGGCTTTATTCCATCCACAGTATCTCTGAATCAATGCATCTTGTATCTTTATCTTAATCAAAAGGTAAAATACACCAGTTTCTGTTCTCATCCAAATTCTTGTAAGATCTGTCTCTTCGATTCACTGTTTCTGTTAAATTTCATATACAAAATAAGGATGGAGGGTTTTTTTTTCCCCTTTCTTAAATTTGCAGTATTTCTACTGTACAGTTTATTTTTGTATTTTCTCCTCTCTTAGCGAGTCGCTCCTCTGTCCCAAACAGAAGTTTGTTTTACTTCTTAACAATTTGGATGACGTCCTCATGCTCCATGACGTGCGTTAGGCCAACTCTCTGAGGGCTGTACTTGGTACTGGTTCCCTGAAAGAACGATAGACAACACAGTTTAGAACCCCTTCAGTCCAAAGCTTTGTGTTCAAGTGTAAAGAATTCACAAACTGGACACATTTTAAGATTATTTACCTCCACTCAACACATCAGATTATGTATCAAATGGAAGAATTTTGCCTTACATCTACAGTAGAAAGATAGTGACTGTATTTTTTTAATGCCCCGTGACCAGGACCTCAGCAAACTCTAGGGCAACTTTACAGTTAATTCAAAGAGTTTACAGGACAAGCAGAAAATGTGTCTCTGAAGATCACTGACCCTGAAAACTTGAACTTACCCAAACCAGGGCATATTTGAACTGGCTGGCTAAAGTTCTGTGGATACGATGACACTGCAAGAAAAAGAAAAATCAGACTGTGTGCATACACAAAGTGTGCTTCTATTTTATTGTATAATATTTTGTGTTTTTATGATTTCTTGGATAGATTTATTGATGTGTGCATGTGTGTATTTCTTATTTTACTGTGTTATCCTGTGTTTTGTGTCCAGCACTTTGGTCAACTTTTGTTGCTTTAAATGAGCTTTATGAATAAATTTGGACTGGGTGTAAAACACTGTAAAAAATATATATCTGAATTTAACATGTGCTTTCCTTACCACATGCTCTACACTTGCTCCTCTTCTCATGATGATGGCATCATTAAAGTCTGGGCGCTCTAACAGAGGAAAGCAGAAATGGGTATGAAATTAATTTAGATCTAGGATTCATGGTCATAAGACACAAGAATGAATAAGAGCCAAATAAAAGTGTGCACATATGGATACCTCCTCTTTTCTTAGTATAAATGCAGATCAGAGCCAGATATTCCCACAACCTTTCCAGAAGGTAATCGAGATTCAGCTTCATCCCACAACTGAAACACACATGTGGGGAGAAAAATGAGGACACCTTTAGCTCCTTCATACAAACAGAAAAGGAGTAAAGTGACTGCTCTCATTTGAAGATGTCTGAAGTGAAATCTGCTGATAAAGAACTGTTATTATTATGTTATTAAGCTGAAAGTGTGACCAAAGAGGGAAAATAAAAGAATTCCCTCTGTGCTCCTGCAACCACATTATATATATGTTACTTTGTTTTACTTAAGCTGGCAGGTTTGATGTGTGTGCTTCTTGTATTTTCAAGGTGATTAAAGAGACTCTGGAGTAGAGCTGTGCCACATTATTTCTGCAGTAATACTGGAGGCAAATTTTTACATGAGATTAAAATGTCATATCACGATATCATTGCTATAGCAACGCCATGCGTTTCCCCCCTCGTGCACGCAACAAGCTCAGGCGCATCTGAGAACCTTGTGTCAGCCTTCAGTAACAGCTTAGTACCTAAAATGGAGCTACTTCAACAACCTCCAACAAAGCACAGAACTTTGCAAAATATCCAAGCAAACTGTTCCTGCTGAAGGTGGAAACAACAAACTTGTTTCACCACTTGGGGCAAAAACACACTGTAGAGTACAAACCAGGCTGTGAATGCTAGCAGATGGTAACGTGTAACCCAAATGTGACTCTTCTAAAGGCTGCTGCCTGCAAGCATCGCTAAAACGTTCAGTATTTTTATTTTCTATATCATCAGAAATATTGCAAATTTTCTTAAAACATTGTGACATAGTTTTGAGGCTATATCACCCGCCCCTACTCAGGAGCCAATTAGTTAACAGGCATTCATTATGGTGTTATGTTATAGTGTGAACCTTTGCAAAGATATCTGACCTGATTACAACACTGTGAGGTCTGCGTGCCAGGCGGTCTACTTCCTCAATGGAGATTTGATCCACTTTATTGTACACCTATGAACACAAACACGGGGGTGGGGGCGTTCCTCAATAAATGTATGCAATATAAAGAAATGTCAAAGTTAAAGATAGTTCCCCAACATCTCCAATTCCTTCAATTATTCCTCTTCATTAAAGTGTACAGCAGGGGTGCCCAAACTCCCGGCCCTGCTCCTACTTTCGGCCCGCGAATTGATGTAAAAAATAACATAATTTGGCCCTTTAAGTTACTTTTTTGACATTTAATGCTCTTAATTGGAGGGGAAGGCAAAATGTCAATAAGTAACTTAAAGGGCCAGATTGTATGTTATATTTGACATCAATTTGCGGGCCGAAAGTAGGAGCAGGGCCGGAAGCGGCCCGCAAGCCAAGTTTGGGCAAGCCCGGTGTACAGGATTTGTTATGAGTCAACAACAGCAAATCATCTCAAATCAAACAACAGGCTTCCCAAAATGATAAGGAAGCTTCTAAATAAGTATAAGGCTTTCACTGACTTACATATAGGCAAGGCATGTAAACTCTGTTCCCAACAATGACGTCTATGAACTCGTCTGGTGTGCAGTCCTCCCTGAAGAGAACTTCTGCATTAAAGATTTCTGAGGAGCAGAATGAAAGAAATAACCAGAGACCTCTGTGGCCTAATCAGTCCATAGAAATGCCAACTAGGCACAATCCATTAAACTGTATTTTATCCTGTGCGCTGACCGGGTCAAGGATACTGTATTCATGAAGAATGAGCTGAACGAGCTTCTCTGAGCACTGAGTGAGAGGAACTGTGGAGTTGAAGGAGAGGCCTCCACCCTTCTTGGGCTGCAGGGAAAGAGTAAGAAAAAAAAAAAAAAAGAACATCCATCCATCCACTGAAATTAATATTTGCTTTGCATTTTTTTTAAAAAACACCAGTGGTAGATCAAGTGGTCAAAACACTGCAAGACAATCATTTATGGCATATCACGATATCTGTGTAACACATGCAAGAACACATGCAATCACTGTGGGTATAGAATGTTATTATTATAGTTATTCAGACATGTGCAGAGGAGGAATGGCGGATATGCTGGGCAAAGGATCCTGAATATGGAGCTGCCAGGCAGGAGATAAAGAGGAAGCCCCAGAGGAAGTAAGTGATCTTATGAAGTAGGACATGCAGAGGGTTGATGTGACAGAGGAGGAGGATGCCAGGGATAGGGTGAAATGGAGGCAGGTGATGCACTGCGACCCCCTAAAGGGAGAAGCTGAAATAATAATAATTAGATTATAGTTGGGCAGCGAGATGGCATGGTGGTTAGCACTGTTGCCTCACAGCAAGAAGGTCCTAGGTTTGATTTCACCTTGGCCAGGGTATTTCTGTGTGGAGTTTGTATGTTCTCCTCATGTTTGTGTGGGTTTTTCTCCGGGTACTCCGGTTTCCTCCCACAGTCCAAAGACATGCAGTTACTGGGGTTAGGGTCACTGGTGATTCTAAAATGAGTGTGACTAGTTGACTCTCTGTGTTGGCCCTGCGACAGGCTGGCGACCTGTCCAGGGTGTACCCTGCCTCTCGCCCTGTCAGCTGGGATAGGCTCTACTGTCCAGGATGTCTGACATTTCCTCTTCATCTCAAGATCATTAATGTACACCACCATGAGTAGTCATTAGCTGTGGTAACTGGTAATCTGGTAGCCTGAATAGCTATTGCCACCATCAGATCAATATTTAGACCTTGAGAACAAAAAGCAGCATGTCTGTTAGCTGATGTTCTTCACACGAGTTATTCCAAATGTGAGAATTAAAAAAAAAACAAAAAAAAAAAACAGAAGTATGCAAAGTGTACCTTGAAATAAATATTTGGTTTTATCCTGTTGAGTCTGATGCCCACTGACTCCAACTCTTTTTCTAGAAGTGCCCTAAAAAAAATAAATAAATAAAAAAATAAAGACAGGCACGTATGGGTAAAAATCATGAATAAACATTTGTACATCCCCGAGACTCCCTCTAGTTTGCATCACAAACCTCTGAACATCTCCTTTCGTGGCATCCAACATCATGATGACAACATCTGCTGTCCTGGCAACAGCGATGACCTGCCGACCTCTACCCTTGCCTATAAGAGGTATAAAGGTTAAAGGTCAGTTTAACACAGCCACTAGAAATAAAGGTCTTTTATTTATGTTTTTGTAAAAGGATGAGCAAATATAAAAACATGAAACCAAAGCGTACCTTGAGCAGCACCCTCAATGATTCCCGGCAGATCTAGCAGCTGGATGTTGGCCCCTTTATACTGAGCAACAAATTAACAGCGTTAAGGACACAGCGTTTAAAACAGCACCTGTGAACAAATGTTTTTAATGTAGATGTGTATACCTCTATGACACCAGGTATGCAGGTGAGGGTCGTGAACTCATAGGAAGCAGCTTCACTTTCTGTTGATGTCATCAAGCTAAGGAAGGTGGACTGCAGGACACAACGGAGAATTAAAGAGTCAATGTTAGTCAAAGTCAATATTTTAATACGATATGCAGACTTTTGTAGAAGGTAAACTGTTTGCACTGTTAAAAAGCCAAAGGGAGTTATTCTCTCTCACAGAAATCAATGACTAGAACTCCGTGGAATGCCGACTTTCTACTCCAGAGTTTTCTTCCATTACTCATCTACATCACCATGTAACACATCTGCATAATGCCCACCAAGCAGCTAGCATAACACACCTTCAAAGAACGAGCAGCTGCCCCAGACTGTTATTTTTATTTACTTGCTACAGACGCTTCAGCTACCAAAGCATGCCAAACTATACTGTTAGCAGGAAATCCAACAAATTTAGCTAACATTTGTTAGCAGCTCCACTCTGAGTCTCCCCTGAATGACCGAACTCTTCACCCTAAGGGAGAGTTCAGCCACCCTTCAAAAGAAGCTCATTTCCAATGTTTGTATCCACAACCTTGTTCTTTCAGTCACCACCCAGGGCTTATGGCCATAGCTGAGGGTAAGAACATAGACTGACTGGAAAATCGAGAGCTTTGCTTTCATGCTCAGCTCTCTCTTCACCACAACAGACTACCGATACTGATGCCGCACTAATCAGTCTGTCACTCTCTTGCTTCACTATTCCGTCACTTGCGAACAAGACCCTGAGATACTCAAATTGGGGCACAACTCGCCCCGGACCTGGAGTGGGCACCAGGTCCACTCCAGGTCCGGGGCGAGTTGTGCCGGACCGGACCTGGAGTGGGCACTCCACCTTTTTCTGGATTAGAACCACTGCCTCAGACTTGGAGATGCTAATTCATATTTCCATCACTTCACACTTGGCTGCAAACCAGCCCCAGTGCAACCTGGACATCGTTGCTCAATGAAGACAAAACAACTGCATCATTCTGTCCATAAAAATGATAAACAAACTCACCTTCAGAATCACTTCAAACAATAATTAAGAGTTATGTTTTGTAACTAAATTCCATTTCTGGCCTCACTTTTGTCATACCAGTTGACGAATCAGAGCAGACCAGACTTTTCCGATGGGGTCCTTAAAGAGACAGGGGCTAAAAATAAGCCTTTCAGAAGGTGAGAAGAGGCGCTGCTGCAAAGTGCTAGGATCATGTAAAAACTGAGACATTATTAGGTAAAGAAGAAACCATAAATTTTTTCGACTTCTATATCCAGATCAGGAAACACAACCTATCGTCCACCATGTTGACATACCTTACCCACAGAAGGGAAACCAATAAGAGCAACACGAGCATCTCCTGATTTCATGACATCGAACCCCTCGCCTTTGGCCCCCGCTGACTTGGAGGGCTCCAGAAGTTGAGATCTGTATTTGGCTAGCTTGGCCTTGAGCAAACCCAGATGGTACTCAGTGGCTGGAGGAAAGAGTAAGGGAAAGAGAAAAAAATATCATTAGGTGAAGGGTCGTGACTTTTCAGATTTAAGTATATTAAAAAGCATGGTCCATGTTTGCTATGAAGTATGGTTTGGAAATGCTGGCAGAGCAGAAGATGTTTAGATTTTCATTGGGAGTAACCAGGATGGACAAGATTAGAAATTAGTACATCAGAGGAACAGCTTGAGCAGGTTGGAGACAAAGTTAGAGAGGCAAGGCATAGACATGTGCAGAGGAGGGATAGTAGATATACTGGGCAGAGGACGCTGAACAGAGTAAGACGTCAAAGGAGGTAAGTGGATGTAGTGAAGGAGGACCTGCAGAAGGTTGGTGTGACAGAGAAGGATGCTAGGGATAGAGTGAGATGGAGGCAGATGATCCGCTGTGGCGGAAAGAAGAAGAAAAGTATGGGTCCGACTCACAATAATGGGGATATTGTTAACATTATATTTCATATTAAATTGTAATACCACAACAATAAAGTTTTTTATTCTACTTAACAAATGCATAAATAAATAAAATATTAAAAAAAAAGACTAAATATTGTTTTTTCTTGAGGTGTAATACAACAATCACAGCTGACAAACACACACAGGTGTGTACAAGTTGGTCCACTGAGGGGCTAACAGTTAGCTCTGCGACTTCTCCTCTTACCTTTGTTTTTTTGTGTTCGAGAAATTTCTTTCTCGATTTCCGCGATTTTCTCCAGGATGCCCATGGCTGCAGTTCACAGAGGGACTAACAGCTACACCGTCCAAAATTTTTAAAAAAGGAAAGAAAAAGAAAGAAAAAAGCAAATAAAAACAGAAACGTGTCACTCCAGAGTTGTTAGCTTTGTTAGCCGCCCGGCTAACGAGGCAACTAGTGATAGTTAACAGTTGAGAAACCGCATCAAAAGCAACGAATGAGGGCGGATCAAAGCATGTGAACACCCGAATGTAGCACACGTAATGTCAACAACGTAAATTATTGAAATACTGTGGAAAATTACACTTTAGCAGAGGACACACTCAGCAGCATGCACAGTTAAACGACATCACCAACCGGAACACGGTCCGTTCCACTGAAACGTCCGGGAGAAACAAGAAAACTCGGGGAACTTTCACCTCACGTGTCGATGTTGTTACATCAGCCTGGAAGTGTGCAGCTTGTGACCGTGACACTGTCCGCACGATAGGAAATATTAAAGAGCAAAAACGCGTCCTCTCAGACGCAGGTGTACGCTCCTGACCGCAGTTCAGTTAGAGGTATTAACATACGCAAAGCAAACATGGCTGCGCCCACAGGACCGACAAGATCACAGCCGCCCTCTGCATTTGAAGGATTCCCCTTTCCAGTAGCCGGCAGACCACTGGAGGACAGCTCCGGTAAACAGCAGGAGCAGACCGGTGATGTGAAAAAGAAGCCATGCAGGGCTTGTACGGACTTTAAATCGTGGGTGAAAATGCAGAAGACGCAGGCGACAGCTGCTGCACAGGTGACACGATGGAGTCAGAGCTGGCTGGAGAATTTAGAAATTGCTTTGACAGTGTAAAAAGTTTATTATGTCTTAACCCAGTGACTCACTGCTTTAAAATATAGTTGTGATGAGAGCAAGAAAAGTGGGACGATATCTATGATGCGTTTGTAATAACAAAGCAACATAAATGTTGAATTTATCAGGTGACTCTGTTTTGATCCTACAGGAGACAAAAGCTGCAGAATCAGAGCCACTAGATCCCCAGTGTCCGCTGGACAGGGACGAGCTGGGGCGAAACACTTGGTCCTTTTTGCACACTATGGCGGCGTATTACCCGGATCATCCATCTGCCACCCAGCAGCAAGAGATGGGACAGTTCATCAGCCTTTTCTCCAAGTTCTTCCCCTGTGATGAATGTGCACAAGACCTCAGGGACAGGTCGGACCACAGGACGCCACTAGAGGCTGACAGTCAAATATCAGTTCTTGCACAGCCTTAACTTGCACACATCTTCATGCGTAAAGGGTCTTAGAAGTGATTTAGCGTGTTTTACTCCTTTATTTACCGTCACCACACTTTAAGATGCTTCAAGATGAAATGCAGTAATCACCAAACCACATTTCCTCTCCACAGATTGAAAACCAATCAGCCAGACACTAGCAGCAGCCACGCTCTCTCGCAGTGGTTCTGTCGTCTTCACAATGACATCAACATCAGGTTGGGAAAGCCTGAGTTTGACTGTTCCCGTGTGGATGAAAGGTGGAAAGATGGATGGAAAGATGGCTCCTGTGATTGAGTGATTGTGCTGAGAGAGATGTGACAGTTTGGAAAGTCCTGTCGTTGGTGCAAAACACCATAAAACCGAGCTCATATTGTGTTTTTCTTGTTTTGTTTTAATTTAGTGTAATTAATCTACTAATAAAATTAAATATTAAATAATAGTTTTCCTCTGTGTTTCTTGAGTTCAGAGCATTCCACTTCAATTTTATTTGTAAAGCAGCAAAGTACAGCAGTCGTCTGCGACGTTATAGAGAGAAAATCCATGAAATGCCAAAGTCAAGCTTCTGATTTCTGATTTTCTCCTTGTTGTCAGTGCCTTTCGAGGTATGACTCTCACTTGTCCATTAGAACAGTAAGTTAATTAATAATGGATTTTACAAAAAAATGATGCATCTTGGTCAGTTATCGCCAATCTTCAGAACTATGCAAAAGTCTTAAGTCACCCCCTTATTTCTTTATTTGCTTCCAAGGAGCCAGACTTGTAATCTTTTTTAAGAGGTCTTGAGCAGTAGTTCTCCAGGCATTCTGAACAGCGGGGAGGGAAATCAGAAAAACCAAATTCACAAAGTGCACAGTTCCTACCAGAATTGTGCACTTTGTGAATTTGTGACAAAGTTATGGACATAAGGTTTTCAAAACCACTTAGTAATGACCTCAGGAATTGATTTCTTGTACCAAAAAACTAGGAAGAGTGGTATCATATAAGGTTCTACTGGTAACAGGAGCTGAGATATGCCATTTTCTTTTTCTGATGGTGGCCATGTTGGATTTTTTTGAGGTGGCCACCAGGGGGCCACCTCAACTTGTATGCAGTGGTTTTTGAAAACCTTATGTCCATACCTTTGACCATGCCAAACACAGTTTTACAGACATAAAATTATTACACCAAGAATGTGATTCCCGAAGAACTATTGTCTGAAAACTTGGCATATCCTCGTGTCCTTGTGTCCTGGCCCTTCAGCTGATCCATCTACTGTTCACTGAAGCCTCATCAGGAACGTTCTCAGTGGAAGGGTGGCTGTCAAGAAGCAGCAGCTGAGATACAACACTGAGTGTTTGCAGTCATCTGTAAAACATGGTGGAGGCTCCGTCATGGTTTGGTGCTGCATTTCAGCCACTTGTGTTGTATGGAATTATGAATGCAGAGAAGTACAGTCAGATTTTGATCCACCATGCTATACCATTTTTCAGCAAGACAATGATCCCAAACACACTGCCAATGCAGTAAAAAACATACCTGGATAGAAACACACAATGGAACATTATCAGTCATGGATTGACCTCCCCAGAGCACAGACCTCAACATCATTGAAGCAGTGTGGGATCATCCTGACAGAGAACAGAACAAAAGGCAGAAAAACCAAAGAAGAGCTTTGAATGTCCTTCAAGAAGCCTGGAGAACTATTCCTGAAGACTGCTTAAAGAAATGACAAGAAAGCTGCCTCAGAAAGTTCAGGCTATGCTGAAGAATAAAGGTCCCCATACCGAATATTGACTTTAATTAGAATTCATTAGAAATGTACAAACTCTGTCTTTTGCTGTATACTGTATTTCCATGTCTGTATGCAGGTTTCAATAAATCACTGCACCTATTTCCCATTTTCCAACAAAAGATAAAGAAACGAGGGGTGCTTTGAGACTTTTGCAAAGTACTGTAAATTTGTGACAAATATGTCCAATACAAGTATAATTTCTAAGACAAATGTCTACTTATATAATGTCAACTGCATTTTTTTCAATACAACACTTACAATGCAGCACTGTAGGCTGTGGTAACATATAATAGACATTTGTCCTTTTCCCCTTCATTGTTTAATGTTGAGAAAAAAACCCAAATGCAATAATATATAAGATTATTTAAATATATTAATATCCATCCATCCACTTTCTTCCACTTATCCTTTTCAGGATCACAGGGAATATTAATATATGAAAATTATTAAATTTGTATTTTCAGAATGTAAAACTCAAAAATATGCATGAAGACTCTCATTTTGAAATTGTCATTTAAAAAGCTAGTACAGGACACAAACACATACATTCTTGCTCTCCAGATCTCATATTCATTTTGCGGTTTTCATGATAAAATAAAAGTTTTTTTCTATTTGTGCCAACTTCTCTGTGTGTGTGTGTGTGTGTGTGTGTGTGTGTGTGTGTGTGTGTGTGTGTGTGTGTGTGTGTGTGTGTGTGTGTGTGTGGGTGTGTGTTGATGGTATGGTGTAAAGACTCAACCTCTTCCTCCAATAAATAACCTTACGACAAGTAGAATTTTAACTTACTTTGTAATACATGATATTTCTCAATATTCACAATGCAGTTCGTGTACATTTACCAGGAACACCTTACAATCCTGCACTGGCATTTTTAATAAGACCGATAATGTTGATTTTTTTTATGCTGATGCAGTTTAATATTCAACAAAGCAGTCATCATAGAGGCTTCATGAATGAGAAAGTATCCCATGATAAGACACTTGTGACTGAACTTTCTGTGGTATTTAGCAGAGCTGAACCATCATGAGACTTTTCCTTATTTCATATTTCATAACCGCACAGTGTTTGTGACTGAGGCACACACAATTTCGCCCTCTGTATACTTTATAGCCTAGCTAGAGTCTAACTACAGTATATGAAACTCCTGGAATAGTTAAACTAAAGGATGTGTGCTGGTTTTAGAAATTTAGGGGACGTTTACAAAAAAACAGTTCAAAATAATCCTTTTGTTGTCCAGTCTATCTGCTTAAAATAGCTTAGGTCCATTTATTTGGGCACATTTACTTTATTATACACTGTTTCCACTCACTGTTTCGATACCTTTATTATTGTAGTTGGTACTTTGGTGTGTGTGTGTCAGCTTCAAAGCTGATTTTTCCAAGTGAACTTTCTAAAGTCCTCAGCTGCTATTGAGACTTGGTTTGTGTAAATTAAAATCTATTTAAAGTTTCTTCACTGTGTATATTTTGACATGCTGCTTCTCTACAATAAATACCACTTTTTATTCACGCATCTGTTATTTCTCCTTCTTCTTTCGGCTGCTCCCTTTAGGGGTCGCCACAGCGGATCACCTCCCTGCATCTCACCCTATCCCTGGCGTCCTCCGCTATCACACCAGCCTATCACACATCAGTTTTATTTCTGTGGCCTAAAAACATATATTTGCTTATCTTTATAGACTTATGGATCCTGTATTCGTACAGGGGGAGAAAAAAAAAACCCCGAAAGCAAAGTGCAGGTGCATTTGAAGATTGGAGTTTCCCAAACTGTGAAACAGCAAGGGCTATACAGACAATAATATTCTTCAATAACCTTATTCTAGATTGGGTTTAAGAGCGTTTTTTTTTCTTTCCATTTAATCTTTCTTTGTTCACCTGAAGTTTGCACAAATATTTGGGAAGAGCGTGACAATGTAGGATACCCCACAGTCAGGGTATCCCGTACTCTATTTTTACCATTATTAATTCCACTAACTTGATGTAATAACCCTTTAACTCCAAAAAAATAAAGGCTATTTGATTATATTATAATATTTTGAACCAACAGCATCAGTCCAAGTGGCCTACGTTATGTTATTCCCACTCTCACGTGTTATCGTCTTACAGTTTTATTTCATTATCCTATTTTATTTCACTATAACAATATTAAAGCGGGCTCTGTCGTAAATGCCCTCTCCTGCTCGTCTGTAGCGTGGGCACGTTCTTGGCTCTGCACGTTCTTCGTGCCCGCGCGTCTTTGGGAACGCGCAGGACCCGTCCCTACAGCAGCGAGCAGCAGCGCAACCATCCTGCCGTGGAGCCGGGAGCGTGGAGCCGCGAGGAGCGCACACACAGAGAGACAGAAGATGGACGGAGTGGGATCGTTCGGAGCGGGCCGGACCGGGTCCACAGTCGACCCGATTACCTTCGCCAAGCAGCCGCAGACCATCCTCAGAGTGCTGTCCTGGGTGAGAGCGGGTTTTCACGGTACTGCTGTTTGTGTGTGTGTGTGTGTGTGTGTGTGTGTGTGTGTGTGTGTGTGTGTGTGTGTGTGTGTGTGTGTGTGTGTGTGTGTGTGTGCGCGCGCGTGCGGGGGGGGTCCTCTCTGTTGTTGCTGCGCGAAACCAGTGACGTGTTTTCCCTGTAAATACAGACTCTAGAAATCCAAAGAAAGCTGATAAGAAGGTTGCGTGAAGGGAGACATGATATTAATGTTAATACTGGGGGTAATTTACAGAAATGCATCGTACAGGGTGTAACCAAGGCCTGGTGCTTATCTGACATCATGACCATGTAAGTGATTTCATTACAGATGTTTTTTTTTTTCAGATGTTTTTTTTTTTAGACCTCTCCTCAGCCATTCTCATCTCTACATGCCGTCTGCCCGCGTTTAATAAACACAGCACAGCCCGAGATGAGCAGCACACTGGATTGTGCTGAAAATAAGAAAGACACATCCATATGCATTCATCAGCATTCTCATTTCTGTCATTATGGTGTTTATTTACGGGCCCATTCACGCACCACATCTTATTTATCATTTGCCAGACATTTCACGGTCGATTACACTGTAAGTCACAATTTCAGCTACCGATTTTGCTGATTTACCCTACACCGTCGTCGCCGTTCGTCACCCCACCTGTGATTGGTCCGCGATCATCATTACGCACGGAGGGCCACGAGAAGCTTCGTGCCCTGACGTTTCATGTAGACTAAGCGCATCACCTCTGGGTGACACGGAGAAGGTCTTCCTCTCAAGTGCAAGGACCTCAAAGGGAAACCAGTGAATTGTATGCAAGTAATGTCATCAGCAGCAGCAGCAGCAGCAGCATCACGTGGTTGCGGATTTTTAAAAATATTTGACTGAATGCAGATCTTTGCCACATCATATCAAGATATGCGGTGCAAATTCATTATTCAGAAAAATCTGCCCCACTTTACTGTTGTAGCCACTCAATAAGGAACCTTTCAAAATCTACTTGATATACGGTAATGTAGTTCGCTGCTTCCAGGCCTGTGCGAAGCAGCATAAATGAGGGGGGGGGGGGGGGGGGGGGGGGGGGGAATAAATACAAGCACTTAGGTACTTTCCACCACTGCAGTGGCAGTTTACAGAAGACAGTACACCAGGAATCAATTTCAGGAAGAAGGCGAAATGAACTCTTGTCTGTCGTGGGAATCCACAGTCTCACATTTTTGACTGACATAAAATTGTTCCTCTATTAGAAGTCCCGTCGCAGACTTTTTGTAATTAAGGAAGAAGCAAATCAAAGTTTAAAGCAGGCAGATAGAGGAGAAGTGAACCCTAAAATGACATTTTTGGAGATGATGTACTTTGGTATATAAGCTGCTTTTTTTTTTTTTATCATGCTGATTCATTAAAAGCACCCGAGTGTGTATTTGCTCAGATTAAATCCACACATGTGATTAGTTTAAAATGTGGCATTATCCCATTGGGTGTCCTTCCACCTCTGTCATATGACCCACAAGACCCCCAGTATGAGTTCATTTTACTCTGTATGTGCATGTGTGTGTGTGTGTGTGTGTGTGTGTATCACATGGCCCTATTCTGCTATTGAGTGTTAGTCAGCTGATCAGCAGAGGGAAGAAGAAAGGCTGAAAATGAACTAAAGAGATTAAAGTTGGAGGAGGGAAAGAGAAAAAGTTTATCACAGTAGTAACAGAGACTTCTGTCACACGTGTTTTTTCAGTTTGCTTGCACATATAGCTACACAGAAACTGCCTCAGGACTGTGCGATTCTTGAGGGCAAGTGGAGCATCCACCTCTTCAGCCAGTCAGAGTGAAAGAGAGGAAATTAGGTTAATGCCTTTGGTTTGAGCACGCTCGAAGTGATGCTTTTGAGTAGTGCTGCCACAATCCCTTTTCCAGTGAGTCTGCTGCTGTGTTTGTTTGCTGGAAAGACGGAAAGAGAAATCAGTATCGCTTTAAATGGTAATCTTGTTTTTGTTTCCTTTAATTTAGCCCTTCCTTCCTGTCGCTCACTTTGTTCTTACTCTCACTCCACCCTCTCCTTTCTCTTCCAACCACAGATATTTTCCCTGGTGGTCTTTGCCTCCATCGTGAATGAGGGTTATGTCAACATAGGCAGTGAGCGCCTCCACTGTGTCTTCAATAAAAACACAGACGCGTGTAACTACGGTGTGTTTGTGGGCCTGGTGGGGCTGCTGGCGTGCTCCTTCTTCTTCCTGCTCGACTACAAGTTCTCATCCATCAGCTCTGTTAAAGACAGGAAGAAGGCTGTGATGCTTGAGATCGGCTTCTCAGGTGAGGGAGCAGATATGTGAAGTCATGTTCGCAGGTACAGCATAGAGCATAGAGCAGACTGTCCCAGTGGTTCTGAGTCATGCCAGCTACAGGAAGTGATTCATTTTTAAAGGTCTTACTTTGTGAGTTTGTTCTTTTTTTTTTTTTTATGAAATGCTTTATGAAAGAATAAAACAGATAAAATACATCACTTGTGTATATGCATGATGACATAAAGGAATTGTGCAGTGGATATTACTGGAAAAAAATAATTGATTTCCAACTAAAAGCAACATATTAAAAGATTTGCCCATCCTAACTGGGTGTGGGGCCTCTTGCTAAGAATCCCTGGAGTTTGTAAAGGGCCAGAAATCCCCCTAATGAAGGCCAGAATTCCCATCATTTGCTGTTATGAGTGCTAAATCGTACAGTGTGTCAAGTGAGAGCATTTCTGATCTAAATGTTATATGAAAGAAAAATGAAATAATATATATGCTGATCTGCTGAACCATCTCTAGAGTTTGTAGAGAGTGATCTGTAAAAGAGAAAATATCCAGTGAGCGGCAGTTCTCTGGGAAAAAAATGCCTTGATGCTGTCAGAGGTCAGAGGAGAATGGCCACACTGCTTTGACCTGATATGAAGACAATAGTAACTTGTTACAACCAAGATATGCAGAAGAGCATCTCTGAACATGCAACACGTCAAACCTGGAAGCAGAGTGGCTACAGCAGCACAAGACCACACTGGTTGACACTCCTGTCAGCTAAGAAAAGGAAACTGAGGCTACAGTTTGCATGTGGTCACCTATACTGGACAGCAGAAGATTGGAAAAAAACATTATTTGTTCTCATGAGTCCTGATTTCTGCTGTGACATTCAGATGGTAGGGTCAGTGTACCCACCTTCTGATGGCTGCTTCCAACAGGATAGCACACCATGTCACAAACCTCAAATCATCTCAGACTGGTTTCTTGAACACAACAATGACTTCACAGCACTCAAGTGGCTTCCACAGTCACCAGATCTCAATCCAGTAGGCCACCTCTGGGATATTCATGATGGGAGATTCACATCATGGATGTGCAGCTGACCAATCTGCAGCAGCTGTGTGATTCTGTCATGTAAATATGGACCAAAATCTCTGAGGAATGTTTCTAACACCTTGTTAAATCTATGCCGTGAAGAATTAAGGAAGTTCTGCAGACAAAAAAGGGGTCCAACCTGGTACTAGTAAGGTATACCTAATCAGGTGGCCAGTGAGTATATAAAACAAATTCTATATGTAATAATAACATTGATCTTCTGGCTTAAATCAGAGCTGCACTTTGACAAATTACAGGGTAACCACTGCACGCCTAAAAAGAAAACAGTAATCAGTGAGAATCAAAACAAAGAGAGGTTTTACTTATGATGTGAAGGTACAAAAGTGAGTCAATAAAGCCTGGAGTCAGGATTCAAAAGGCTGGGGTTCCCCAAAATACCAAAAGTGCTACCGATCCCGGCTTGCTTCTTTATTTTAAATGACATCTAAAGAAATGAAACCTGTCAACTGGCATTAAGTATTAGAGAAATGAGAGCATTTCATATTACTAAAAGGAACAAAGAAGTGCTCCCAATGCAAAGATCTGAGAAATCAGCGCATACAGGTGTTCTTTCCTCTATGAGAAAAGCTAACTTTGAATTAACTATTATTGTTCTGCTGGTTTCTGGCAGGTTTCTGGACCTTTCTATACTTTGTAAGTTTCTGCTTCCTTGCTAATCAGTGGTCTCGGACCAGAGCTGAGGAGCTGCCACTTAACCAAGGAGCAGATGCCGCTCGGGCAGCAATCGCCTTCTCCTTCTTCTCCATTATAACCTGGGTAAGCCTCTCCTACCACCTAACAACAAAAGCATCTTTAATCCCAAGAGCTAAGGCTGGCCAACTTCTTTCTAACACTGCTCTCTAAAGACTAAATACAAAATACTATGAGGCACTTTACAAAGAATGATTGGAAACCATCAAAAGAAATCTGTCTACATTTTCACAAAGCAAAACTATTATGTTGTTGGGCATTTAAATTACATTGCTGTGTGATCAGAATCTCTTTATTGAGCCTGAGGAAGTCCTGCAAATTCCCTAGAACCATTTTCACAGATCTACTAAGGGAGTAGCCAGGCTGCAGCTGTTCACATACAGCCTAAACTTAAATCTGGACATCAGAGTATTTAAAGCACACGCTGCACTGGGTGTTATCTCAAGTCTTCATTTTCTATAATGTCTCAGTGTTTGTTTTTGGTATACTGTACAGTTAGGTTATCAGCAAGATAATCCACTCACTGCCGATGTTTCTGGGCACATACAGCTAGATCCATAAATTTTTGGACAGTAACAGAAATCTCTGGACAGTTGAAACCAAGATGAACGTGTACTAGAATGATGGTAAGAGAGAAGTATGGAGAAGAAGAGAAACAGCCCATGATCCAAAGAAAACCACATCATCTGTCAAAAATAGTGGCGATAGTGTTATGGCATGTATGGCTGCATTAGAACCAGGTCACTAATGTTTACTGATGATATGACTGCTGATAGAAGCAGCAGGATGAACTGTGAAGCGTACAGGGCTGTACTCTCTGCTCACATTCAGCCAAATGCTGCAAAACTGATTAATTCACAGTGCAAATACACAACGACCGAAGCAAGCTGCAAAAACAACCCTTTGCCTTGAATTTCTCAATTAGATATTCTTCAATGGCCAAGGCAGTCACCTGATCTCAACCTAACAGAGCATGTTTAGCGTGGTTTTCAGTAATTTAAGAGAAAACTGAATGCAGAGAGACCCACAAACAAGCAGCAGGTGAGGGTGGCAGAGCATTTGGTAACATCATAGGTTCTGGACTTCAGGCAGTCTTTGACTGCAAAGGATTTTCACCCAAGCATTAAATCATCTGCTAAGAACCTTGGTGCCACCTTGACCAGCTGACCAACATATGAATTTTGAATCTCACATCTCAAAGCTCATCCAGTCTAGTTTACTTGTAGCAAAAATCAACCCCTTATTGTAATTCAGTCAGCTGGAATTTTTAGTACACAATTTGATTTTCTCCCACCTTGATTATTGTAATTCACTTTTTACGTGCTTATCTCAGTCCTCCGCAGCACGTCTCCAGTTGGTGCAGAACGCAGGAGCAAGGCTGCTAACAAAAACTAGCCTGTGTTCTCATATCACACCTGTTCTTGCATCCCTTCATTGGTTTCCAGTGAAATTCAGAACGATTAACATATGAAGCTCTACATGGACAGGCTCTTCTTTGTATATCAGACCTATTGAGACCTTATCACTGCAGCCGGCCTCTACGATCCTCTAACCAGGGTCTCCTAACTGTTTCACACTCTAATTTTAAATCCGGAGGCGATTGTGCTTTTGAGGTGATGGCGCCCAGACTTTGGAACAGCCTTCCTCGGCCGAGCAGGTGGGCTGAGTCTGTGATTTGCTTCAAACATCTGCTGAAAACACATTTTCATAGGTTAGCGTTCCCTTAACCTTTTCTCTGTAATTCCAGGCTATTGTTTACATCTACTGGCAGATGTGGAATTGTGTATGTGGAATGAATGCTTGATCATATAGCTGATTGTGCAACAACAACAAAAAATAAAATAAAATAAAATCTGTCGTTGTCAGAATTCTCCTGACAGAAGTATCTGAGTTGGCTTATCCTGCAGAAACAGAGTACTCTAACTAACTCTATTAAACTTCATCAAAGTGGGATCAGGTGCACAGACATTATTACTTCTGATTGAGCTCTTTGACTTTACAAAGAGAAAAGTTAATAACAGTCACTTCAAACAGAAGCTCAGGATTAGCACCCAGCCACTCCTGATGCTTGTTCCCAGCCGGCCTGTTTGATCATCCATCATGACCTGACCTATATACAGAAATCCATTTCTGACTAAATTTAAGGTAAGAGAGTGGTCATGAAGCATCTGAACTTTGCCGTCTACAGAAGTTCAGAAACATCATCCTTGTCTAAATGTTCGCAACCAGCTTCATTTGGAATTCCTCGTATTTTGTAGATGAGAAGGCTGATTTCATGACTAAACAGTAAATATGAAACTCCAGCAGCTGGTTAGTAGCATAAATACCAAAAACAGGGAGGACATCACTTCCCTGGATCACAGTTTACCAAAATCTGCTGAATCACTTCTGTGATTAGCACATACTGCGGTGTTTTTTGTTTAAATCTAACTGTAGATATGTCTGATTTTAGGAGACTCACTCTTGGCTTCTTCTTGAGGTTTCCCTGGTTAACATGACGGACTGTTTTGTTACCTGTAAACTCAGCCACGATATTTCCCCCCTTCTTTCTGACTTTATGTCAGCTTAGACTACTACCTTACATAAAATAAATGAAAAAAAATCCTACTTTTAAATGTGTTTTGTGGTTAATATGTGTTTGAAATGAGCTTTTGTGATTAGGAATAGCTTACACTGAATAGTGCACTCAACTTTGCACCCTCTCTGTCCCCCTTTCCCCGCCCTCCAGGCTGGTCTAACAGTGCGCGCGGTCCAGAAGTATCTGCTTGGCACAGACATGACCCTGTTCACCACTGAGCACATGGACGGCGGTGCACCCACCCAGCCATACCCCTCCAACTCTCCAGGAGGTGGCGGCACCACTGAGACCACAGAGACCTACCAGAGCCCACCATTCACCGAAAACAATGCAGCACCCACATACCAGGTTCCCATTTACTAAAAAAGATAGACCTGATGGTGGAACAAGAAGATGGGGAGAGGGATGCAGATACAAGGAAACTGCTTGATGTTACACGTGCAGTTGTTTATGTTGATCTGGGCTGAGTTTTCAGTAAGTGTTGAATAACGGCCTCTGATTCCTCATTTCTTCCTCTTGGTACCTCTCCTTCCTGAACATTCCAGCTTTATCTGCACTTTTGTACGTTTGTATGTGGAACAAATCCACAGTACAGGTACGAGAGCTGATAAAGCAAAAGAAAAACAAGTGGAGGAAATGTAGAGCAGGAGGCCACGTTGCTGACTTCAAACACAATTTTGACAAAAAAAAAAAAAAAATAGAGAGATGAAATGATCAAGTCAGTGACTCCATCACAACAAAGCAGTATTAGATACCTAAAAATAGGTACATACATAACGCACCCTTGTTTTATTCTTTTTTATTTATTCCATATCCCCTTTCATGTCAAACACTGCAGGGAATTTTTTTTTTTATTAGCTAGAGTCTGGTCTTTCCTCGTGTATTCCCTGCTGCAGTTACAGGTCACCATCTGCATTAAATCTGCATGTTTCCAAACTTAGACATCAACTAAGTGCCATACTGTACTGTGTGTTTCAGACAGTGACTTAATTTAGTAGTTTTTCACATGCTGTAAAGAGAGAGGAAAAAAAAAAAAGAGAAAACAACAACAATGTTTTGTGACCAAGTGCAATATTTCACATTCTTATGTAGGTAGGTAGATGCAGAACTGCAGGTAAGCTAGTTAGGTCAATTTCAGACGCTGTCTCAAATTACATGCAATTCTTTTAATTGTACTGATAAGGTTCAATGATCTGACCGCCCTGGTGACGTTTGCAGGAAATGGAAGTTATATCAGATGATCAAACAGCTCCAGAGAAGGAATCTCTCTTCCATGGAAGTTGAGCTAATTTAAATGTAATTTAAGAGTAGTTTAAAAAGCTTTTATATCGTCCTTTTAGACATGTTTAAGACTTCCTTAATGAAGTCTATTGCACATTTTAAAGGAAAAGAGGGTCGCAGTGCAAAATATAATAATACAGTGCAACCCTGAATGAGCCGGTGTGATTTGGGGTCATTTTGATTACACTTAAAATTCAGTGGGGAAACCTTTATCCTCATTGAATCACTGTTCAATCTGGTATGTCTCTGTACCTGACATGAATGGATTATTAAATGGTCCTAATGGGCTCTTGTGCTGGAAGTGATTATTAATGCTGGAAAGTCACTCACATGACTGTAAAAAAAAAAAAAAAAGACACAAAATGGCAAGAGAGAGACACACAAACTGATCAGGACTTTGAGTTTGGGGGCCTTTGTTTCACAATCAATCTGCAGTTCCAGTATTCAGTGTGTTTTTTGAGACAGTGTCCTATGCTGACTGCTGTGTGTACAAAATGGGGAGAGTGGGGGCTGTTCCGGGTAAATTAGGTCTGTTTATGTTTACGTTTTAGAAGCTGCCAAACTGCCCTGTGTTCTTATTGCCGTCTTTTGATTACCACGTTACTACTATGTTGTTAATAGAATCTTGGTTGGTAGGGTGGGGGGCACAGATGAGCTGTGGGGGGGGGGTGAGGGATTGCTGGAGGATTCAGTCTCAGGCAAAATAAAAAGTTGAGTTGTGGGGTTTAAGGATCGCTAGCTGGCTAATTCATTGATCCTGCAATCCTGCTATTAAGGAAAGAGGGGTGGGGTTGAGGTGTGGGTGTGGGTGTGTGCGTGCGTGCGTGCGCATATTTAGTTGCCATGATGACAGGGTGGTTTGGATGTGGGTCACCAAGGGCCCTGATGTAGATAGTACCCATGCCAACCATGTCGGTGTGTATCGGTATCTGTGCTGTGCTTTACGTACACTCTCCATCAGTGAATCTGTAGTGTCGGTGTGTGCGATCGTGTGAGTGTGTCCACGTGCAACAAGGTGTACAGGTGCACATACATCAGCATGCATGAGGGACGTAAAAGTCTTTGCATTTGTGTTTAAAGCTCTGTGTGCGTGTGTGTGTGTGTGTGTGTGTGTGTGTGTGTGTGTGTGTGTGTGTGTGTGTGTGTGTGTGTGTGTGTGTGTGTGTGTGTGTGAAGTTAGTTGGGTTCTGTGCTGCATTAAAGTTATTTTTCTAACATGCATTTGTCAAAGAGGAGGAAATCACAAGTCTACTACAGTATTTAAGAATCTCCTCAATAAAAATATTATTTTAAGCTCAGCGTATTATCAGTATCCCTGTCAAGATATACAAAATGCAAAGTAAATTAACAGCGCCAATTCCAAAAATTCGAGTAGAAGCAACAATGACCTGCTGAAAGCCTTTCTTGCTCTTCTGTGTAAACGGTTACCTCTGCTGCAGCAGGACAACCAAAGCGATCATCGTAGTTAGAAAAGAAAAGAGTTCATCGTGCATTAAATGCTGCATCATTCTGACTCTGATATTTTAAAAAGACTGGCAGGCATCGGTGCAGGACTGACAGGACTCCTTCTTGCATTTGTAATCGCAAATGTCTCCGTACCTTAAATCATCTTTTTGATTCCTTTGTTGTACTCGTGCATGAGATTTTTCTGCAGCCACAAACTTAGAATAATATTAAAAATCCAAATCCAGACTTCAGGGCCTGGGGCTACAGAAATGCCAACAGACTGAAAATATTAACTAGTGTAGTCAGTTATGTAGTTATAAAAAGCTCTTACTGTGCAATAAAGCCCTTCATACAATTTCTGTGTGTCCTGGGTTCCAGCACTCAAATGAATGACAAAACTTTGAAGGTAGTGATATATAAAATACAGAAAATAACACGTATTTACCTGCGATCATTTCTTTTAAACCTTTTATTCACCACACAGTCTGTCAGCAAGTGCTTATTTAAGCATTTAGTTAAATGTAAGAGATAAAGCAGCAATTCCGTCTTTCAGGATTTTATTTTGGGACGGGATGCAACACCAATGGCTGCTGGACTACTACTACTAGAATATTGGATGAGTGGGGTACCATTTTAATCTGTAAGAGTTAAAGGACTACATTTTGTGTTCTGTCCATTTTTTTTTGCCCACTGGGTGTTAATTGTATACAGTTTGTTCACAGATTCCTATTTTAATATGATTTGAATATGGTCTTGCAGAGTCCAGGTTTGTGTGTGAAGTGTGAAGTAGGCCAGCTCACAAATACATAATCAGAACCTGCCAATAAATAAAATTTGACACACTATTTAAGTATAACTAAGGTTTTTGGTACTCTTTGCAGTCACCATTTTTGTAGAGAAGACATTTAACATATTTGAACACAGCTTTGTTGCTGGCGGAGACTGCCATTGCCAATCTGAGAAATCAGATTTAAGCAGCTAAATATTTACATGGACAAAGTTCATGTTCAGTCTTCATTTATGGCATTATTTTGAAAGCAGTCAGTTAAAATGTATCAGAAAGCACTGGTGTAGTCCTTTAAGTCTTCAGTGTAACTGGGATGGCAGCAGGTAACTGTGGTTGAGGGGTGAGGTGCTGCTGGGGTGTGATTGGGTAGTTTGGGTTGCTGTCAGGTCGGGTTGTGTTGATGTTCTCAGTGCTTCGGTCTCTTCTTTAGTCACTGTGGTAGATTATAATAATAATACAAGCATTCTCCGTGTTTTGTGCTCTGGCCCACGTACACTACCGTGGTTTTGATTGATTGTAAAATTCCGTATGTTATTGAAGTAAATGGAACTTTTGTGTGATGCTGTCCAGGGTCTGATGTGTCCACTATTGCAGAAATTTTTAAAAAAATATGTCAGTAATGATTATTTATAACTAGAATGCACTCTGTTGGAAATACTTTGATCACTCTTAAAGGGGCTAAAATCAGTCATTTTATGCGATTATACCATTAATTTGTTAGGCTGAGGTCATAAAAAGGCTATGTTATGTAGTTCAATACATTGCATGGATGTAAGAACATCTTCCTCCCATAGATGCGAATTGAATCTATGTCAACCAACAAACAAGTGAATATTGAATTTTATGGCGTGCCACCCCTTTAACATTTCTTCTGAGTTGCTTCTTCCTTTTCTGAAGGTGTTTGACCTCTTCAGTGTAAAAACGCTGTGTACAGAGATGTGTATCACTGTCTATTACCTGAATGTCTCTGGACTGCAGTCTGACCGTCGCTCCAATAAAAAAGAAACCACGTTTCTGTTTCTGGGTTTAATGTGTGAGCACCTGTGATTTATTTAAAATTTTAATTTGACATTTTTTTGTTTTTTCTTGCACAAGATACTGACTCCTAATATCTCCTGCTACATCCCTTTGGGTTTGCAAGTGTGTGTGAGCATTAGAAAAGTGCAATATAAATTACAGTCCATTTACAGTGGACTAAACTGGAAGAGGAGAAAATACTAACTTGATTGTTTAGTTTGATTTAAACGAGTTAGCCGGTATAATAGCTGGACAGTGCAGTGATGCATCTGTCACCTCTCCAAAAACCTGCATGTCAGGTGAACAGGTGATTCTAAAGTGGCTGCAGATGAGACAGTAAAAAACATGAGTTAAAAAAGGACAGAGTGGGCTAACGTAGGACGGAGGGCAAAGGAGCAGCAAATACATGAAATTGAATGAATTGCATGAAAATAAATTGTCACCGGATGAATGCTCAGCTGTAACTGTCAGCGGACCACTGAAGCAACATGTGCCATTGCAATTATTTAATTTTTCTTGAAACAGAAATTCTGAAGAAGTTTTTAAACTTCTAAATTTAATTTATAGTCAAAAGCCTATAAGTCAACAGTAATACATCTGGAATTAATCTGGTAGTTGAAATTCTGCAGTGAAACAGCTGCTTTGTAGATGGAAATGATGGCCGAATTGAACATTTTTGAAAATTCAATTGGCTAATGGGATTTTTTTTTTTTTAATTAATGGTTCCAGAGGGACAAACTTGCACAGTTTGGTGCTTGTATCCCCTTTTAAAAGATGTTTTTTTTTTTTTTTTTTAAATAGTGACACAGATGATGAAACAGACCTCACTTAGCAGAATGTAGTGAAGCCCTAAGCACCTAAAGACAGAAGTTTCCCCACTGGACCAAAGCAGTAATCAGTATCATAAGAAAGTCTCTAATGATCAGCAGATGCAGCCCACACTTTCGGTCTGCCATCAGTTTCTTCTACATAATAATTCTTAAACCTGTCAAAATATGGGCTGGTTCTCTAAAGGCACCGAGGTAGAGTTGGCTCTACAATATCGTTGGTTCCAAAAGAAGGAAGAAAAGTAGTGGAAAATACACAAATGTGTTCACAGCATATTCGCATTGCCAAAAAAAAAGTCTTGGTGCGGTTTTAAATCTTAACAGCCAGACTTTGGATGGTCACTGCAAATCCATGTTACTAGTTTAACAAAGTAACTTTGGGATTCCATCCATCCATTCGCTTCCGCACATCCTGTTAAGGGTCGCGGGGGGGCTGGAGCCTATCCCAGCTGTCATAGGGCGAGAGGCAGGGTACACCCTGAACAGGTCGCCAGCCTGTTGCAGGGCCAACACGGAGTGACAGACAACCTTTCACACACTCATTCACACCTATGGGCAATTTAGATTAGCCAATTAACCTAACCCCAGTAAGTGCATGTCTTTGGAATGTGGGAGGAAACCGGAGTACCCGGAGGAAACCCACGCAAGCACGGGGAGAACATGCAAACTCCACACAGAGAGAGGGAGAGGCCTGGGCCAAGGTGGAATCGAACCCAGGCCTTCCAGATGGTATTCTAACTGTGAGGCAGCAGTGCTAACCACTGCACCACCGTGCTGCCCCTACTTTGGGATTACTATTCAATATTTAACATACAAGAGTATGTGAAAAATTTGTAAAAAATTGCCACCCAGTCAAAGATGGAAGCTTTGCAGTGTCAGCAAAAAACATGTCTTTGGCAGCAGATAAGAAAACCGAGCAAGCTACTGTGATGACTAGTCTGGCACTTTGACACACAAGGTCAGACACAGACACACTGCTGACAACAGTGCAAGTGTGAGAAAGGGATGAATGGCTCCATCACCTGTAAATTTGTGTCAGCGCTTGAATTTACTCAAGGAAGCAGACTGTGTGGGTGGGAGTAACAGTGCTTTCAGCTGAAAATCTTAATCATAACTAAATGTGCAGTCAGAGCTGCAGGTCTCAGCTGCTACCATCTCAACTTTTCAATCTATTCCTAAAGGCAGCATAAACATCATTTGAACTAAACTGTTGAGAAATGTACAACAAGACTCTCATTGTTCAGTTCTTTAATTTCCACTTGAAACCTTGTGCAACATCATTGGCCTCGTTTTATCATCTATAAACAAAAATATCAAATCTACTGGTGAGTTGTGCAAACGGAATAAAAGAGAATTATGTTTATTGAAAAACATTCAACTGGTGAACCACGATTTGTTGTCATTTCTGAAGCAGCTCACTTCCTGACACACCCTCCTGAATGATGACAGTCCATTCACTGACACTGTTAACAGGCCTGCATAGAGCAATGAACAATTAAAAGCAATTAAACAGCTATAAATATAGAGCTTAATATTTAAACTGAACATTTTCCTATTTAACCAAGCAGCACAGCTGGAGACTCATGCAGACTTTATCAACTTGCCAAAGCAAGGTAAAAATGAAAATCAATATAATTTCGGCATTAGGGAGCATTGCATTCTTCAAGTAAAGCCTTGGCTTGTCTCTCCATTTCATTAAATAAATTTAGAGTTCAGATTAGACGTTACCAGTGCCAGTGCCAGCTGGGGACGTCCTCAAACGATGAGAGCTAAAAGAAGATTTAAGATGTGGCAACCCAGTATGCCTGAACTGTAAACCAATCACACAAACCTATCAATATAATCCCCGTCAAAGTGAAAATACCATAAATCATCTTCCTTTGCTACACTAGGCCTTTGACTCCTCTCAGAGGAAACACAATGCTGCTTTCCCACACTGGCTGCTGCAGGGCTCCATCAGAACTGCAGAACTGAAGTCGCCCCACAATGGCAAACAGATCAGAGGAAGAGTGAGAGGGGCTAGCTGATGATACGGCTTATCGACTGCAAGGAGGGAAACTCCTCACTCTCTGTCATGTGCAGCGTCTTGTGGGAGTTGAAGTCTTTGGGGGCCAGCACCTGTCTGCAAGTGGGGCACACCCGGCAGTCCAGCTCAGCCGCTACATTAGCCACTGCAGCAGGCGTCTGCCAGGCATTCTTCTTGTTTTTATTTTTCTTTCCTCCTCCAGCCCCATGCTGCTTCTCCAGTGCCTTACAGTCTCCGTGGGCAGTCAGGAGCTCCTGCTGCTTTCCAGTGTCTGGCAAGAGCACAAGTAGCTCATTGAAGATGCGGTTAAAGCCGTCCCCGAGCAGGTCCTTACAGCTGTGGTGGTACTGGGCTGCTGATATCACACCCTGGAAATACAGAGAAGACATATGAGTAAAGCACATAAGTGATGAATGTGAGGAGCAGATGTTAAACAGGTTCTTTTTGTTTTGGTGGTTTTCTTCTTGTCTGTCACTGATGTTAAATCAGCAAATAATTACACTCTTGGAAAAAAGGTAAACACTACATTTTAAGCTAACACAAGCATCAGTTTATTTTTCACTCCACATTTCCAAGCATTAATATAACACAGAACTGCAGCTCTGCTTTACTGATTGATTACAATGAAACCAGAGCTGCAGCGTTGCGGCTGTCTGACTCCTACAACCAGTGAAGCGGTACTTTACATAAAGATCTGTCCAAGCTAATGCAAAATATAAGAGGTGAAGGCTTTGATGGAATCTGATAAAAGTTATTGAATGTTTTATGTTTGGCCAATAAAGCTGATACAGATAGAAAAAAAGTTGTGGCCATAATATAGGCAATGCAGGCACATCCATATACAGATTTTTAATGTGGCAGCACAGAAGATCAAAAACCATGGCTTTAAAGTGAAAACTGAAGGTAGGCGTACCCAATCAGTGCTTGAGTAGCAGCATCGCGATATACCACTAACCACAAAATAAAGGAAATGCAAATAATTGTAATAAAAAAGTGAATAATATCATAAATACTATAATAGAAGTGGCATCACACGATGGCATTACTCCAACCTCAGCTCAGCTGTGGCAAACTTCCACATGATGACAGTCCACTGTCATCTGACAGTGTCACTGACACTGTTAACATGTATCAGAATGGCACTGCACTCTGTTTTTATTTACATTTTACACAGTGTACCAACTTTTTTGGAATTCAGTAAAATGAAGAATGAGTTTGACTATTAGCAGTATTTTTTCTGGAAAATCATGGCATTATCATTATAGTGAATCATTTTGGCCATAATAATGTTACAGCCACATTGGAGTATCCATCACTTTATCCTCATTTTATCCTTCTAGACACTCATGCTATATTTTGGCATAATTGGTGTACGAGGCCAAATAGGAGGATCACTTACATTCCTAATTTGTTCATTTTTGAGTCAAAGTGAACTGGAATTAAAATGCATTCACGACGTGCCTGAGATGCCACTTTCACAAGAGTGGGAGGAGAGTACAACCTTAAAACATAGAGCTTTATCCATTGCAGGGGTATTAAAAAAAACAAAACAAAAAAACAATATTCATACAAACACAGTATTTAGCTCCTATGTAGTGAGTACCTGTCTGAACTGGGCAGAGTAGTTTTTGAACTGGTTGAACTTTGATTCATCATTGTTGAGGTACTTTCTAATGGACTGGATCAGCTCCAGGTTCCTCTCACGGAAATCCTCTGGCACCAGGTAACCACTGCTCTCCACTTTAGGGGGCCTGGCAAAGGACAAAAACCACTAAGCACTGACAAGGTCGACACCAAACCCTTGCATCAAGCAGTCATCATATGTGTACAAACATGAGATTGGCTTACATGTTGACCACTGGGGGTGTAGACTCCACCACATTGCTGTTGAGGGGGATCCCTGTGAACCCTGGGGGAGGTTTAGGGGCTGACATTCCCAGACCAGGTGGAGGCAGGGGTACTGTAGAGGATGGGGGCGGAGTGGAGGCTTTCATTGGGAAAGAGGTCTTGAAGCCTAAAAAATAAAGACAGCGTGAGCTCCTAATGATGCAGTACCAACTCTGAAAGACAGTTCTCAGTACAACAAAGAAGCTGTGTTTTCAGCATCGAGCTAACACTAAGCTGTGTTTAAACAAAATGCTTATTTGTGAGACATTTATACTGTATCACTATAGTATAATATATAGACACATTATGTCATAGTTTTATGAAAACTCCTAAACCATAATTAAGCCAAGTGTCGTAGACTATCTAATCCAAAAAAAAAAAAAAAAAAAAAAAAGCTCAAACTCCTTCCACCTTGAGTTTACACTTCAGCTGCAGACTCTCATGAATGCAGTGTATGCAACCTCACCCAGAGGATGGTGGGAAATCCAAGCAGAACCCAAGGACAGAAAAATGCAGCCAATGCAGTAAAATTTGAAAAGCACTGCAGCGCCTCCAATGGCTAGTTCCATAAGTGAGTCACTCCCCATAGACTCCCAGGTTTAAATTCCCAACTAAACAGCATCTTTTATCTTTACTTTTCACCTTTAAAAGACCCTTTAAAACAACTGAACAGTGGGTGAATCTTTTTTTTTTTTTTTGCAATTCATCCTGGAGTTATACTACAAAGACTTCAAATTTAGGGGCATGGATGCTGGAACAGGGAGCTAAGCTTGACCTCCTAAGTGCCACACACACAGTGGCGAGATCACTGAAGTGGACCTCTCTACTGTGTTTGTCCCTTCCATCCATCCACCCATTTTCTTCTGCTTATCTGGAGCCGGGCTGTGAGGGGCAGCAGCCTGTTTGTCCCTTTCAGAGAATTTTTTTTATTTAATTATCAGACAAATAATATAATCTGCTGTTTGATGCACACAGTCCAAGAAGCTTATATTTCAATTCTGGTGACTGAAATTATAGTATTTTGTTAGTCTGTTACGTTTCAATAATTAGCAGATATGTGTTTATATGTTAATTAACTAAATGAGGAGTTAAAAACTATTGGGCCCCCTCTTTTATATGAAGTATATGGAAAACCTTAGCTGTCAACCTTTGAGACACTGTGCATCACATCAGTCATCTCTTGATGAGTAAACACTGATTTCAAATCAGCCATACAGACAAAGAGCAGAAACAGCTTTCCATGATCCTGTAATTACTTTAAGTTGGAATTTTCAAAAAACTTCTAGGAAGTTTGCTTCTTTGAGTTAGCATCTATCAGGCACTGAAATGGCTGTAGCAGCAGCTTTAAATGCACTGCCATCGAGCAGCTTGAGGACTTGTAAGAAAGATATCTCATTATCCTGACATGTCTATACAGTGGATAGAAAGATGCAATAACATTTGTAAAATGATCATAAATGAATCCTGTGGATTGTTGTGCCATACCTGGTGGTGGTTTTTTGGTCATGAGGGCAGGGAACTCCTCCTCTTGTTCATCAGCAGGGTCCGTGTTGGGATGAGCTGTTACCACAGTGGCATCTTTGCTAGTGGGTGGTGATCGCTCAGTGTAGCCATTAGCCAGCCCGCTTGTAAGTGCTGCTGTCACAGCATTTGAAAGCGGTTTGTTCTCAGGGACATTTTCCTTTTGTGCTGCAGTTTCCACTGAGACTGGATTTACAGTTGTTGCCAGGTCTGATGTTGTAGACCCAGATGTAGAGGGAGCAGCCGTGTTCTTCTGTTTTTTCTTCTTGTTGGCTTTTGGGGTTGGGAGATCAGTACTGGGGGTTGGATTTGAAGCGCTCGAGGTTGGATTTGATGTCGAGGTCACAGCCGAGTTTGAGGATTTGCCGCTGCCTGCTTTAACGGTGAGCAGAGAGGAGATATCCAGCATGGTGGGCACTGAGCGCAACTCCTGCTGCGTCATTCCTCCGCTCTCATCATCAGAATGAATAGGGGAGTAATTTGATGATGCTTTCCCATTCTCTCCAACTTTCTTTTTCCTCCGTGAAGATGAGGAGGATGAGGAAGAGAGGAGCTGAGGGCCAGAGGATGAAGATGAGAGGGGTGGGGGAGGTCTGGAAGATGGAGGAGGATGAGTGATGGGTTTAGCTGCAGATGTGTGGTTGGACCAAGCAGAGGTAGTACCAGCTGCAGGTTTGGGGGGCCGGATTTTGGAGACAAGAGCAGGGAAATCCTCTTCTTGAAAAGATGAAGCCTTTTTAGGTTGTGCAGAATAAGCTGGAGTCATGACAGATGCAACCGTGGTAGTCAAGAGGCTGGGGAAGTCATCCTCCTTTAGAGCTGCGTGGGATGCTGTAGTCACCACAGGAGCTGACTTTACACTGGAGGCACAAACAAAAACAGCACAAATGAAACACTTCCAACACTTTATGACGAGAAGTTATTGTCGTACTCTGACAAATATTACATGGGAGCAGCAGCTGTGGCTCCCAAAGCTGGGAAGTCATCTTCTTCATCCCCTGGATTAGTGCTCTTCATTGTTTTTACTGTTCAACAGGCAGAAATAAATAAATTAGAATTACCAGAAAAACAAGCGTGACAGCTTGCAACACCATAACCATTAAGTATATTTCTCATTTTTCTTTTTACCCGGAGGTTTGCTTGCTGGTTTGGCACGTCCATTCGGGTGTCTGAGCTCTTCTGGTTCTGGTCTCTCAACCCTCTCCTCTCTGCAGTGTTTGGGAGCGCTCCTCTCCTGCACTGCTGCTCTCTCTTCTTGTCTACGCATTGCAATGGATGCCCTCAAAGCAGCTTCCACCTGCCTGTCCTCATCATCTCTGCACGGACAAAAGGTGAAGTAATATACACAAGTATGCAAAGAGAGTGACAGCATAATGTGGAAAACTTTGTTGTGACAATGTTGTGCAGTCAATCTTTAAATGTTTTCTATGTTTGCCTCTCAACATAAGTGGATGCCCTGCAGTCCAGTTCTCAGGAATATGATTACATCCACATCTTTTTAGATCCTACTAAATTTCTGTGTCACAGGCAGACATGAATGTACCCTTTAACATCCAGTTCTGACACTTAATGCAGGTGCACCACCAATTCGCCATCCTAATTAACTCAGGTGTCTTTTAGACTCACCTTGAGTACCTCCAGCTTTTTTGTCCCCCATGAGGCCTTCCTCTTCCTCCTCGACTGTGCCGCACCTCATCGTAGTCCTCGCCTGTCACCATTCCTAAAAAGACAGATGTTCTCATCACTTCAAATGCCTCCTAATTAGAGTTATATAAACAGTAATCCTGGTGGCATGGCAATACAAAACAATACCATCTTCACTGACCTTCATTTCTCCTCTGTTGTCTCGGGGCGTAGTTAAACTGCAGGTCGATGTGGCGGTTCTGTCGAGCCTCTGCTCGATTCTTGCTGTGTGCCGCAGCCTTGTGGGCCTTGTAGTCAATCTCGGAGCGGAACGCGTGAGTGAACTGTTCCGTGGCGCAGCGACCTTCCTCGCACAGATAGTGGCATTCTCTGAAGTGCTCACTTAGATACTGGTAATCACTGTTGGCAGCAGGATTAAAAAAATACAACGGCAGTATTAACAAAGGTAATAATGATGAAAAACAGGAGCACATAAATTAAACAAAAGGGAGTTTGTGTGGACGTGTGAAACAGCTATACACACCTGTAGTACTCCTGAGAACCGTCTGCATCACAAAAGTGGCAGAAGTAGTGGTCCCTCCGCAGGTGTTTCAGCAGCTCGTCATTATCAAGGTAACGGTCATCGCAGAACTTACAGAGGGGGTGACCTCTGTGACTGGTGTCATCTGGGTCGCCGTGTGTTCTGTGACGTGCCAACTCCTTACGATTATACCACTTCCGCTCATGGGAGAAGATCTGGAGGGAGAGGTAAGGTTTAAAATACACAGTTATTCAGAAGAAGAGCATACAAAGGCCTTTATTAGGATATTGACATGTTTTTCTTTACATCTGGCTTGCTTAAGAGAGCCCGTGTAATATAAAGAGCTTTGAGTGGTCAGCTAGAGTAGAAAATCACTAGTCCATTTACAATTAACCAAATCTGAATTATCTATATAAGCAAAAGCTTTAATTTTATGGAATAGATAACCTGATGCACAACACTTTCAGTTCTCCATAGGTGAATTAAACGTTATGGTTTCTCATTCAGTGTGTGAAAAGTAATACATCAAATAACAGCCTAAAAAAGGGGGGGGCTGAATTTAACAAAATTCAAGATCTGTATTGTGTAAGATTTTGTGTTATCACTTAGTGGCAAACACTGCTGTCAAGGACAATGATTTGATGCCCTCATATTGCAAAAAGAGCAACTCAGCCTCCTAAACATTCATATCCCCAAAAATATGTGATTAATTATTTATGCCTCTTTTGCACTAGTGCCTTGACACAACTCGACTCTTAGGGTTTTTTATTAAGTGGTAGTACCTGGTATCAGGTACTTTTTTTAGTACCTACTCAACCAGGGTTCCAAGCAAGCTGAGTCAGCCTGAAAATACGACATCAACAGACTGCATGCCACTGACTGGCCACAGAGTGGCCTCACTAAATGAGTCATGAGAGCGACTCTCTCACAAGAATCAAACCCTCTGTTTTTGAAATTTGGCACACTAACCAACACAGATGTTTTTGTGCTTGATGGCTGAAGGTAGAATTCAGAGGGAGCTAGCGACCATTTGTGTTTGTGCCGCCTTGCACAAACACAACCCCAAGCACATTGAGGTGGTACTCAATTGTAATAGAAAATGACTGAAACGAATATAGAAGATTCAAGTCAAGCCGAGAAGGTACTGGTGAAAAAAGAGGCATTAATTTTCCAACCATGAATTCACACAAAAGACCTTCTTGGTTTCTTGGATACTGTTGGTGGTAACACCACTAAAAAAAGGACCAAAAAGAACTGCTTGTGCTACAAAATCTGCATACAGATTTCAGCTATTACTATAGTCATGTGATACTAAGAACCCAATCAGAGGCGACTGATCAGACACCCCTTTATTCACCCTTTAGGGAAGATAATACCTTGAGATGCTTTGTGCAGAGCTTGCAGCAGAAAAGCTCATGCTGCTTCCTCATGTGGTGCTCAAGCTCCTCAAACTTGGAGAAAACCTTAGGCTCTGAGCAGCGGAGACACTCGGGCAACAGCAGATGCCTGACAGACACAGAGAAAACAGCTCAGTCAGAGTCAACTTAAATCAAGAAGGGCATTAAAGCCACTTGTATATAACAGTAAACATGCCAATATTTTGTTTCAATATAGTTAAATGATAGGTTAGAGTCAGGCTACTTTGTGCTAAAGCAAGAATTTTACACATTTGGAAATAAAAGCATTCCTCCTGAAAACCTAATAATAATAAAACTAAAATCAAGAACACCGCATGAAGCATCAAGACGATAACACTAAAGGCTTTTCCTTAATTTACCAGCTTACTTTTAGTCATACTACTACATATTTTGTACATGGTTTTATATTTCCACTATGATCACATGCTGAGACAGAAAGAGTTCCTTCTCTATCCACATGTACAGCATTGGTTAATACAAGTATGGCTCTGTGCATCCATTTCCATTGTGTTCTTCAAGCAGAAGCTTAGCCATGTTAACAGTAATTCTCTTACTGCTACTTCTTTGAAGGCCTAGGAGGATAAATCAGCTAAAATGCCAAACATCACCAGTTTTTTAACACCCACTGATTTTAGATAACCAACCAAAGCATAAAGAATGGAGGCATCTAGTACCTGTACTGGGCATAGATCTTCCCATCACCGAAATAGATGTCATACTTTTTCTCACTAGGGAACTCCTGATAGGGCAGAGACTGAAAGGGCTCCAGTTTTTTCACAAACACCACCTGAAAACAGAATGACAGAACAATAAGAACTATTTGGAGGAAAAAGGCTGTAATGCATTTTTTTTTTTTTTAAGTAAACTTTTATAAGATTTTTCTTGGATTGAGACAGTGTAGCACTGACTGCTCACAAAGACCACTATATTAATATTACACTAGGGTGTAATATTACATGAAACGCACGTGCACGCACCTTATAAAACCAAGTCAGTACAATGGAGGTTTACATCCACTCATCATGGGCATGAATGTCATGGTAATTTTGGACTTCTTTACACTGTACTTTTTCCAGGGTGGAATGATTGTACAGCAAATATCTTTAATGGCTTTAAAACACAAGAATTAGGTTCACAAGTTCGAATTTATTTTGGATTTTCTCTCAAACATACAGGGTCAAAAGTAAACATACAGGCTCAAATATATATAGACACCCCCACTCTTACTTACTTAAATGTCCCTTAGCAAGTTGCACCTCAACCAGATCCTTTAAGTAACCATCAACAAGCTTCTGGCATAACTCTGGATGGATATTTGACCACTTTTCTTGGCAGAATTGGTAGAGTTCATTTAAACTGGTTGGTTTTCTGGCATGGACCTGGCTTTTATGGATAGTCCACAAATTTTCAATAAAGGTTGAGGTCAAGGCTTTGGGAAGGCCATTCCAGAAGCTTAATGTTAGCTTGCTTTATCTATTGCAAACCAGTTTGTGTGTCTGTTTGGGATCATTGTTCTAGTTTCAACCATCTAGCTGCTGATTTGAGGTAGTCCTCCTCCTTCATTATTCCATCCACTTTGTTCAATGTTCCTGCACCACTGGTAGCAACTGCTGCTGTCACCATGCTTGACAGCTGGTAGAGTGTTGTTTGGCTTGAAAGCCTCACTTTTACTCCTCCAAATATACCTTGTGCCATTGTAGCCTAATAGTTCAATTTTTGTCTCCTCTGACAATAAAATGTGTCTCGAGAAGGCATTTTGCTTGTTTATGTGGGCAGCTGTAAATTTCAGTCAGGCTTGAAAGTGCACATTTTGGAGCAGCACCCTCTCAGTCCATGGTGATTTAAAACTGGCTTCACTGTGGAAAGTGACACTAGTGTTCCAGCAGTTTAGAGTTCATGGCAGGCTTGAGCCTCAGTGGTTCCTGTTTTTTCCCAGAATATCCTAACCAATTTCCTCTCATCTGAGGGTGACAGTTTGGGTCTTTCTTCCAGACCTTGGCAAATAGGTGACACATCCAAATAACTTCGACTTATGTACAATTATTTGAACTGAAGATCTTGGAATCTGCAGTTGTTTAGAAATGGCTCCAACCTTCTGTAAACCTACAATTCTTTGTAGTTCACAGTTCCTTGGACTTTCCCATTGTGTCGAATATTGGTCAATCCAGTGAGTGCTGTCAAACAAATCCTCTTTATGCTGGCAAAAAGAAACTACCAGCAGTAGTCATGATCACTAATGAGAATAGGCCTTGGCAAGTTCAAAGAAATTGTAGAACCTTCAGTCCCACTTATTAAAATATCTAAGTGTGTGTATTAGGGCTGCAATGATTCATTGAGTAACTAGAATAACTCAATTACAAAAAAATCCTTGATGCATTTTTTTTTTTTTTGCTTTGATGCTTTGTTTAACGCACGACTCTGTAGAGCTCACCATATAAACTTGAGAATTTCACTCACATTATTGACTAAAAATAGACCTGCAGCAGAAATGTATTTAGGAGCATCCATGTTAATAAAAAGTAGGCAAAGTGTAGTAATATAATATCAGTAATATTATTTAACAGACTTAGATTTTCATAAATATAAACAAATTGTATTAATTAAATTATATTAATATTTTAAAGTCTTTTTCCCTTCACGCTAGTAAAAATATACATGGGCCAGTAAAACTCTGAGCCACTGACCCTGTGCTGTTAGGCTGGACACTGAATTATTAGTATTAGCATTAATTATTAACATCTACACCATCATAAAATTTGTTTTCTTTAGCAGGAAATGTTGCATCAAAGCACAAGACAAACCTCAGTTCTGAGAATGCTGACACTTATCTTCATTGCAACCACCACATGCTCCTTTAAAGGCTTACAACTGCACATACTGACTCATACACCATACACTAGCACATTTAAACACGCACACGTACACACGTATACACACACACACACCTCAAATCTACCTCAACCAGGAAATATACACTGTCAGAACTCATTTTTGACTTCTCCTAATGTAAGAAAGCCTTCCAAGAAGACAGAGTAAAGTCTTTATATTTATGCTTTATATTAATACTTTATATTACGTTGTATGTATATCTTATTTATTTTTGCATTTAAGAAAATGCTTTCTTTAAAAAAAAAAAAAAAAAAAAACAGATTTTAATATGGCACGTAAACACAATGAAAGGTTATTGTATGCAGTTAAACTATGAAAAAGCTGGTTTCCATTTTAGAAATTGCAATGAACAGTTCATTTTAAAAAACCTGTGTTTTTCTATTTTGAATACTTATTATTGCTCATTAATAAGAAACGTATTACTTATCCGAGTACTCGATTAATTGATGCAATAATCGATACTCAATTACTGTGCATGTGACAAATTACTTATCTTACTAAAATAACTTATAGGTTCAGCCCTAGTGTGTATAATTTTATCTCTGTGGATTAGAAAAAAATCCAAAATAATTTCAAACTTGTGCACACAGTTCTTGTTTTTAAAGTGATTAAAAGATGTATGCTGTATAATAATTCAACCCTGAGAAAACAACAGTTCAAAGAAATAATTAAAAGCCACATATTAACATGAGATTCACGCCCATAATGAGTGGACATAAACTTCTGACCGCAAGGCTTTTAAGGGCGTGTTCTGAGGCCGCTGGCACTGTCCACCTGTTTTGACTCAGTCGCTTGTATCCAAGGAAGTGAACTGACTGCTAACAGCAGGCAGACACCCAAATTACCCACAAGAATCCATTGTGACACAGGTTTCACAGTTTCTTGAATACGTTTCTAATTAAACAGAGTTTTTGAAATTCTGAATACAATTTCCTTAAAGGAGAAATGATAGTAGGCTCTTATGGGTTAAAGGTATACTAATTAACATATACACCGTAAGCCAGCAGTAACAGGTAGCATACCAGCGCCGCTAGACCTCACACTAGATTGAGAGGTGGTAGCTAACATGTTCTACTACATTTATCTACAAGTTCAGTGTCACCCCGCCTAAATAAGGTGCAACCACGAACGTCGGACAGACCAGCACTCTGTCATCGGCTCAATTATAAAAGCCGGCTTCTAAACCAACTCTCTCCAACCCCTGTAAGAGGCGATAAGCTAAGCTAAAGTATGGACTTGCTGTGAGCTAGTTAAGCTAATGACAGCGATAAAAAAGTAGTCTCTATAGAGGGAACACACAATGAGTTACTACCTCTTTTTTCCCTACTGACTCTTTTCATTCATTCTGACCGTAGGTACGGTTCTATCACACAATTTGTGCCCCTTTATACAGAGTAAAACTACCAGAACATTGCGGCCTAGCTAGCTCCACAAGGGTCCATCCCCGGGTTAAAGTAGCAGAAGAACGCGCACCTTGTCGAGCTCCTCCCGGCAAACGGCGCAGTACTTCTGATCGCACAGCACCCTCATCTTGGTGGAGCAGCGGTAACAAACAGGATGGTCGCATTTTCCCAAGGCGAAGATCTCGACCTCTTGGCAGCACAGAACACAGTTCTTCTCCGCGTCTTTTATTGTTGTTAAGTCCATCTTAGTGAAAAGGCACAAGTCAAGCTTAATAGTTATTTCGGAGAGCCACCGAGCTGAAGTGCTTACGTAATTACGAAAGTCTACTGCCGCGTCACGTAACGGTTACGCCAACGATGTGTATAGCATAGGGATGGACCGAGCACCGCTACACCGCAGCGACGCTTTCGCCCAACACACCTGTGAGATCTGCGCAAGCCTTTACGGCTGCCCCACGTGCGTACCTTGATGTGCACCGGTAGCTGTGCTTATGCTGATAGGAGGTACTGTACTTTGGAAAACATTCATGTGGCCCTCAAAGTTCTAGAAAAAACCCCACGCTGGTATAATGGCAAGCCCTTCTAACATTTTATGATTGGTGGGAACTGTATTTGTACATGTCATATCAGTTTAAAGTAAAACAATGCCAACGTGTTACAATATATATTTTTAAATGTAGAAACTACTACTGCTAGAGATATGTGCAAGGTGTTAATTAGTCAGACTAATCTCAGCTGTCCTCTATTGGATGTAGAGATGATTGGGACATTTCCTGTGTGTGTGTGTGTGTGTGTGTGTGTGTGTGTGTGTGTGTGTGTGTGTGTGTGTGTGTGTGTGTGTGTGTTGGACAAGCAGAGAAAGAAGGCAGAAATAATAGATGTAGTAATACAGAGTGATAGCAACATCAGGAAGAAGGAACAGGAGAAGCTCAAGAAATACCCGCTGGGAGAGTGGGGAGATATTATACCACTTTATTAGGTACACCTGTTCAACTGCTCATTAACATGGCAACAACTTGCTCACCCACAGCTCAAGATGACCTGCTGAAGTTCAAAATGAGGTGCTCATTACAACCAAGGTATGCAGAAGAACATCTCTGAACATACAGAATACCAAACCCTGAAGCAGATGGGTTACGGCAGCAGAAGACCACACCAGGTACCACTCCTGTCAGAGCAGGAAACTGAGGCTATAATTCACACCACCTCACCAAAATTGGACAACAGAAGTTTGGAAATACATTGCCTGGTGGTGGTGTAATGGTGTGGGGGATATTTGGGCACTTTGGGCCCCTTAATGCGAACTGAGCATTGTTTAAAACACCACAGCCTACCAGAGTATTGTTGCTGGCCATTTCCATCCCTCTATGACCACAGTGTGCCCATTTTCTGATGACTGCTTCCAGTCATTTCACAAAGCTCAAATCATCTCAAACTGGTTTCTTAAACATACCAGTGAGTTCACTGCACTCAAATGACTCCACAGTCACCAGATCTCAATCCAATAGAGCACATTTGTAATGTGGGTGAACATGTCAAAATTGAAATGAGGACATATGTAAAAGGTGGTTAATAAATAAAAAATATTCTCAAAACAGTAATAACAACACTTAATTTTCTAATAAATTAGTAAATTCATTCAGCCTGTTTACCTGTCTGTGGGCCTTGATCTTGGTGACCTGTTTCACTTAATTGAACAGATGATTCTAATTTTACTCACTTTTTTGTCTATTTTGTATAGAAACCAGGTTCAGCAGGCAAACAATAAAACAGATATCAGAAATGAACCCCAGATTCATCCTATAAACTAGGTCTACCTCAAGGAGGCCCTGAAAATGTCCAGTTATCTTGAGCTGTATTTAAAAACAGTTAATTGAAAACTCAGCTTATCAACTGAATCACACGTCCATGTTAACGTTTATGACGTTAATAAAACTGGTTTGAAGTGAGCTCTTGTACTTATGTTTTGTAAATATCTTTTTGTATCATCACACTTAGCTTTTCAGTTCTGTGGCTGGTAAACAGCAATTTGTACAGTCAGGTCCACTAAGGACTTGCTATCTGTGTGTATATAAAGTGATGAGACAATGCCGTGTGGTAACCCAGATCTTGGTGCTCCCTTGTATCTATGGATGATTTAGAGACAGAACCCACAGAGACAAACTTGAGTTTGTAATGTTTTATTGAATGGATTAAAGAAGGTGAGGTCATCATTGTTGATTCACCTTTTTAAAAAAGTGACAGGTGTCCAGTGAGTTAAAGCCTCCATCATTCATACGGACTGTCAGCCATGATTTACACAGTTCCTTTGTCCTTTACCGTGGTCAAGTGTCCAGGATGGTTAAGTGTCTTTGTAGCTAGCGCCTCTTGTAGTGGTTGTTGCTTAGTCCCATGACTCTGAAGGTGCAACTGGCGATCTTCTCATAGAGAAGGAACATGAGAGCAGCAGTCAGCACCGTCTGCAGAAGCTTGGCTTCGAGGCCTTTAAAAAGACCCAACATGCCATACTTCCTACAGCAGAAAACCAGCATGGAAATGTTAAATTGCAATAAGTGAAAGAGCAAAATTATTAATATTCACTAATGCAGATGATATATTATCCGGACCCAGATATTAATCTTTATGCTGGATATACAGATAATTTCGGCTACTCCCATATTCACAAGGAGTCACCACAGTGCTGCATATGTGATTTGGCAGATTTTTACTCCTCCTGGGACTGAACCAGAGATTTTTCACTTGTTAGGCAATAATCTATATGCTGGATATAATAAATCTAACAGTTCCTTGGGTCGATTGTACAGTTATTTGGAAATAATCAATACAGATCTGTGCAGTAATGCATAGCAATGCTTTCAGCTGTGGCACGAAACCAGAGCAGCTTCTGTATGCAGATTTCAAATAAATACCAAAGCTGACCAGGGGAGTAATGGAGATGTGTTTTTCATCTTGTTCTTCATAATTATCTTAAGTCATGTTGACTAAACATGCTCTAGGTTACCACCTGTGACATTTTAAATGGAATCACCCAAAAGCAAGCACATTCTAATGAGGATGGAACAAAACTACATTTAGGATTTGTCCTTTTTTAAAACATTTTATTGCCAGAAAAGTCTTGCAAATCTTAAGCAAGTGCTTGAAGTCACATATACTGCATACTTCACATTGGTCCTTTGCACTGTAAGTAGGTAAATATGTATACACCTACCTCACCCTGTTGACCAGCAGACACTTGATAGTTCTGAGACTGGTCAGCAGCTTTGACCTCTCTGATGGCGTGTTGTACTGTCCAAACTGTGGTAATTGAACAAAAGCATAATAAAACACACCGCTGAGGTTAAGGGTTTCTTTGTTACACATACAAACACAAATTCAAATTCTGAACAACAATATGTGTGGCATTTTAAAAGTGAACAACATATGATGCAGACATACCCTGAGAATTGACTGTATGGTCTGCAGTGGGTATGTAACAGTGGTGGCGACAGCTTTGGCAATGGCACCGATCACAAAGACCTCCAGTGATGACAGCTTTGGGAAGAAAGAAAAACCTGGAGCTTTTGTGCAAACATGTGTCATCAGAGGAACAATCTTATCCTAAAGGTATGAGGAATATGCTTGCTTGAGTGAGTGGGAAAGTTACATTCATTCTACCCTTTACTGTGACCACCAGGTTTTTCCTTAGCTGATAAATATATCAACAAAAGCTCTGGTGGCCTGCAAAACTATCTCAAAGAGCTGACACACATGCTAAGCCCGGCCACTATTTTAAACCAACAAGTCACACAAACAGAATTACCAAACGTATGCATAATAGATTATTAGATAATGTCTGTGTACTCTTACTTCTCTTTCTCTCACTCACCTCCTTGGGAATGCCTCTCCTCAGCTTCCTCTTCAGGCCCTCATAAATCATGAACTGGATAGCTGGGTTCAGCACCAGCAGCAGGGAAGGGAAGGTCCCATTCCACAATGATCCTACACCCTCGTCACGGATGATCTGCACAAATGCGTCTGCAAAATCAAAACAATTTGGAAACAAAAGAGAACGAAAAAGAAGCCATGAGCATCTTTAGTATACATATATAGATAGAACATTTGCATAAATATTCATAAGAAATAAAATGCATGGCCATTTACCCAGAATCCCAGAGTAGGTGGTGGGACGGATGTCTTCATTGCGAAACTTGGAGCCCTGAAGCTTCAGTCTGGTATTGACGACCCACAAAGGGGTGGTGACAAGTACATTTACAACACCTGGAGGGACAAAGAAGGAGATGAAACTCAAATCTTTGGGTGCAACAGCGTCACCTAAACAAGCACTGACTGTGGTTAGCTTTAGCATTCACAAATGTTCCTGGATTGTCTCAAACTCACAGGGCCATGCGAGTGGCACAGTTAAGACGGATGCTCGTAAACACAGTGCAACACAGTTTGCACAATGAAAGTTACTGGTATACACTGGGCAGAATGGGCTACTAGAAGAAAGTTGATGCTGGTCACTCTCAGGAACATTTGTGGGACTCATATGAAATTAAATGGTATTTCTTGTCAGTGACCACTTCACCTGCTGCGATGCCTATGATCAAGTCAGTACTTGGTGCTGACTGTTTTCCTTTCAGCCAGCCAGCCTTGAGGCAGTGAAAGCAGTAGAAGTAGACAAAGTTGGAACAACACAGACTGCAGATGACGGGGAACCAACCTCTGTAGGGAGCCAGCCTGGAGAAGGGGCGGAAGCAAACACAGGAGCACATCTTATCAGCCTTCTACTGGCAGAAACACTGGATTGTGACATTTGAGGGCCTGTATGCAAATTTATTAAAACAGTTTTGGTTTGAAACGTGTAGAGAATTTCATTATTTCACTCACAGGCCTTCCTCTTTCACAATTTCCGCCAGAACAGCTGGAGTTGATTTGGCTTTCCTGTTTTCATCCACTGAACACATGACAAACAGATTTTTTTTTTTTTTTAGTAAAAACATTACACTTCTGCAAATTAGACTGTGATTTCTGCTGTCTTACCCTGGAGCCGTAGCCTAGCAGTATCAAGGGGGAAGAAAACTGTCATTGCAGTCACACTTCCCTGAAAGAGTAAGAAATCACTGGAATGAGACATATATATTGAGCAAGTTACAGGCAAATACATATGAACAGCTTAAAGCATACAGTGATATCTAAAATAAGATATTTTCTGTATGAGATTACAAATCAATATTCAATTTGGTATGTTTAATCGGTTTTGTGTAAAACTACATTTCGCCACATTAGAAGGTTGGTCTACACACTTCCAAATTTACAGCTAAGTTATGCAGCATTTACATTTGGGTACATTTGGCATTGAAAAATTGTCATTTTGAACTGAGCTTTTTAATGCGTAGTGACCCTGTAGCAACTCACTTAAGACAGCAGCAACGAATGAAACTGAAATCCACTTACCACTGCTCCTGATAAAGCATGAACCAAACTCTCATACGAGAAAATCTCGTTCATTGTCACTGCAAAAACGTGTCAATTACATTCAATAATATTCGATATTGCTTGGAAAATAACTATTTATCGACAGCCTAATAATTATTATTGCAACATCGCTCTCTCTCTGTCTGCTTGCTAGCTGTTCTGGTTCTTGTTCTCATAAACAACCCGCTTCCTTGTTACAGACGCTACCGTGGCATTGTGGGAAATGTAGTTCTCTTCCACACTGCCAACTCCTATTTTAAGTAGCACGATTTTCTCACATATAAAATAACGCATTGTAGGATCTTCCTTAACTTTCCACTTTATTGTGCTATAGATGAAACGTGGTGCGGCTGCAGAGCTTCACGCATCAACCTTATACAACTGCAGTTTGCTGTTAAATTGTGACCCTGTGTGTTTTTGTTTTGGCTTTATTTGTCTGTTCTGGGGTTTTTCTTTTGTTGTGGGTTTTGGGTATGTTTGATTTTCTAGTTCCTTGTGTTTCCCAGTGTTCGGTGTCAGGTCTGCCGCTCTGTTCCCTTGAGTCACTTCCTGTTTTATTTTGACAGTCTCGTGTTCCCTGTGCTTTGTGTTTAGTTTTGCTTTCCCTGTGTCATTAGATTCATTTGTTTCACCTGTTGTTTCCACTCCCTGATTTCCTTGTGTGTATTTAAGCCCTTAGTTTTTCCTCTGTTCTTTGTTTGCGGTGTCGTCCTTGTTGCTCTCATCGTTCCCCTCTTAGCTGTGTATTTTCAGGTTTAGTATTTTTGTTTTTTTCCTTCTCCCAGGGTTCGTGAGTGTTTTTGCCTTGGTTGAGATTTCGGGTTTTTGTTAGTGATGCTAAAATGAAGCAGTATTTGCCAATTGTATTGAACATGGGTTCAGTCAGTCAAAGGTTAATTTCAGTGACATCTAGTGGTGAAATAGTAGACAACAAACACTGTCAATATATGTTCAGCTGATTCAGTAGACATATGTTGACTAGTATCTGGGACTGAGAGACGGTGTGCTTTAGGAAACAAAGTAGGTGCAGGGAAGGTGGGTTGTGCTTGTATAACTCAGTCATGAAATGCCGCAGACAGAGGCAGCAGCAGCCACTGCTCCTCCTGCTGCCTAGTAAGCTCCTGTTGTCACACTGTGGTCTCCCATCATTCACATGAACATATATTACTGACCTCTGTGAGCCTCAGCAGAAACATGTGATACATGTCCACATCACTGCACTGAAGCTGATGAAACACTGTCACTGCACAGCTTGTATCAGTTCATGAAAAGTCTAATGTGTTTGTTTTTAGGGCAAAAAGAGGATGAGAAGCCGAGGTTCCACCTGCAGCACAGGTAGGAGAAAATTTCTGAGAATCATGGAGATTTTTTTCATGTGAAATATGATGAAAACATGACAAAAATGGAATCTTACTGGATCAGCTCAAAGACAGTAAATTCTGTGCATTTCAACAGATGACAAATATATTTGTGAAATATTTTTGAGCCCTTACTGAGATTTGTTTAGCAGTTTAAATGGCACTGAACATTCAAATGAAAACAAGAGAAACCTGCTCACTCAGACCTTCAGGTGAAGGTCAGGGTTACTACAGATGTTCAAAACGCTGTAAATTTTACCACCATGATAAAAACAACTGTCCTCCAAACCAATACAGCTGACGAACAGAACCTCTTCATATCTCAAAGAACTGACCTTGCTGTGACTCTCATATCAAATGTCAATTTATTCAATATTTCCATTAAATGTTGCTCACTGCAGGTTTAAGAATCAACATCTTGTCTTGAAGGTGTTTTTTAAAAGTCTCAGACTCACTGCATTTTTGTTCGTGTTGCAGCATCTGCATGTAAACCTGTACAGGAAGCTCAACAGGCCAAGTGTCAATGTGTCTGTCTTGCCTCGAGTATATCAGGTCCTCCCTGCTTGTCATGCAAACTTTCCTAGATGCAAATCATTGGCTTTCTATGCTGGACCCATTCAACCCCAGACAGAGGCAACCTTCTTTGGGGACACTGAAGAAGATCTACAATCAGTGCTTGAACACCTTGATGCCCTCCTTCCTGCTACACAGCCTCAGGAGCTCTTCTTTCCTCACTCAGACCCCTGCACTGGTCCTCAAGGGCCTGAGACTAGCCCTGCTACTCCTGTGGATTCCCCTCCATCCACATTGCTGCCCTCTCCAGTTGCATCCATTGAACCCACGGCCACAGATGTGCTGGCACTGCTGAGGGAGATTGATTCCTTCACTCTTGATTCAGAGCCTCAGCAGCCCTCCTTTGTCTATACAGACCTCTGTACTATACAACATTTATAATTAATTTAACTGAACTTTTTAAACTTATTTATTAACTTTAACTTTTTTATTTAACTGAATTTTTGCTTTGTGTGTGTGTTGTACAACTCATTTTATTTATAGTTGTTTATCACAGTATTTTACTGATCCTATGAAGTGTCCCCACAAAAAATATTTTTGAAGTTACATTTTTTTTTTAACAATGCAAACCTTATTTAATTCTTTTGTTTTCTTTTCAAACATATTCATCATGTACCACATATCTTCTCTCACTCTCCACTAGATGTCAGGGAGAAGCTAGATAAAAACCAGTAAACGCTTTCAGGCAATTCAGAACAGTCTCACTATTAGTTGTAACCAAGCCCCCAATACTGACAAATAAACAAATGCTGTGCAACAATGTTATCTAAAAGTTTTCCAGTCATTATTGTAATTTATTTGTGAATATTGAATGTTTTACTGAGTTTATTTCCATGTGAGCACTGTCAGACATGTAACAAAAAAGCATATCAGCAGCTATTTTATAAGATGTAAACATGACAGATGTGCTTAAAAATCTTTGTTTTATCACATCTCTCACAAACGTCTCTTCCAATGCTTTTACAGTGAAGCTGTATTCATTCGCACACTTAAATGTATGAAAATGATAAAAACAGCAGTCACCTTCAAAATAAAAGGAACAAAGCTGTGTTGTGATTCAGAACGAGTGAACACAAAGAATCCTTTCCAAAGTGTTTTAAAAAAAGATGACAAACTGGAAGTGTGGGGTGAGCTTAAATGTGATTAAGAACAACATCCTTAAGAAAAGGTAAGTCTAGACTTTATCATTATATACTGTATTAGTGTGTGGATTTGTGCATCATTACAGCTTACACTACCCTCCTCTTCCTTTGAGAGTCTGCTTTTCTTGTCAGCTGACAAAAAAAAGCCTCTTAGTCATTCTTTCATCCTCTGACAAACTGCATTACCACCCCTGATTATTTCCATACTTAATCAGTTACTGCTTTACAAGCACCTTTGTGTTGATTCATGCATTCTTTCCTACTGATTACTTTTGCCACCTCAAATTATTATTCAGAGAATTAAATTCGGTGTTATTCAGTCTCAGTCTGACTAAATCAGCTGGTTATGGATGAATGAACCCCAAATGAGTCAGGTTATTCTTTCCCCACTAAAAAAAGAGAGAAATGCTCCCTCCTCAATATGCTGTCGGAAAACCATTTAGACACTGCTCATTCAGGCACCCCAAGTGTATGACTTAAGTAGTGTGTGTGTGTGTGACAGACAGAAAGCAATTATTTCAGCTCATGTGCCCACAGCTTAATGGAATAACTTGCCAAATCAAAGCAGATTACGCATGCAAATCCATGTGATATCAGTTTGTGAATTCAATTGGAGGTGTGTTACAGTGTGTGATAATTGCATTTTCTCTTTTCTTTTAAATTACATTTGACTGTGATTTCATAAACAGCGAGAGCAATAACACAACTGTTTGCTCATGCGTCATTTAAGGTTGCTGAACCTCATTTCTGTAGATTTCAGGAGTTCCAAACAGGAAATTAAAAGACACATATTTGTTGAACTTAACACACAACAGCTTCTGATAAACTTTACATCTGAACACTTAGACACAGGAAAACATAAAATGGACCACAGAACTGATCAGTTTACATTTACAGGAAATGCTGGTTGAGTGGTTGAATCTGTACAGTTGTGAAAAAGTACACAAATGACATGATTTATTTAGTAGCTTGTAGCACCACCTCTGACAGCAACAACTTTGAGCAATAATTTTCTTCATGAGTTTATCAGTCTTTCATATTGTTGTGGAGAATTTTGGTCCACTATTTTTTACAGCATTGCTTCAGTTCACTGAGGTTTGTGGATGCTCTTTAATGCACTGAATCATTGCAACACATCAATTCTTTTCTTTTTCAGCCATTCTGTTGTGGATGTGCTGCTGATCATTGTCCTGCTGCATGGCCTAGTTTAGGCCAAACTTTAGCTGTCAGACAGATGGCCTCACATTTGGCTCTAGAATACTTTGGTATACAGAGGAGTTCATGGTTGATTCAATGACTGCAAGGTGCCCAGGTCCTGCAAAACAAGCCCAAATAATCACCCCTCCTCCACCGTGTACAGTTGCTATGAGCTGTTTGTGCTGATATGCTGCCCTTAGTTCCAGTGAAAGGAACTCTTAATGTTTCAGCATACCAAGAGATTTTGGACAATTTCATGCTCCCAACTTCCTGACCCCAACCTGAGAGAACACCTTTGGGATGAATTAGAGCAGAGACTGTGAGCCAGGCCTCCTCATCCAACATCAGTGTTTGACCTCACAAATGTACTTCTGAAAGAATGATCAAAAGTCCCATAAACACACTCATAACTAAAGCTGTATAGCTGCAAAGGGTGGGTCGACATCATAGTAAACCCTGTGGGTTAAGAATGGGATGTCACTCAAGTTCTTATGTGTATGTGTGAAGGCAGTGAATACATTTGGCAATATAGTGTATTTAAACCCTATGTTGTCCCCTTTGGAGGTTATCGTTGACCCAGTATTAATCATGTGCATCATCATATGAGCCAAGATGTGAAAAAAGATACCCAGGACTCTCCATATTTTGGTTTTAGAACTAAAGAATCCTCTTGGACGAGAGGTGAAACATCTTCAAAAACTCCGGTCACTTTTTTCAAAAGTCACGGCAGATGACTGCCCCTCCCTGAGCCTGGTTCTGCTGGAGGTTTCTTCCTGTTAAAAGGGAGTTTTTCCTTCCCACTGTCGCCAAGTGCTTGCTCATAGGGGGTCGTTTTGACTGTTGGGTTTTCTCTGTATTATTGTAGGGTCTTTACCCACAATACAAAGCACCTTGAGGCGACAGTTTGTTGTGATTTGGTGCTATATAAATAAAATTGAATTGAATTAAGACTGTATTTAGTTAGCAGCACCTGACTGGTTTTTACAATTTGAAAAATGTTGGCAGGAGAAGAATTAACTGGAAATACATAAAGGACCAGTCACAGTTGCTGCAGGCTGTGTCAGTGCTGCATATAGTTGCATTTCTAGGGAGGTGCACATCAGGTTAAGATGCAGGGTTTGAGAAGGGTTTGTGGTTAGAAGTATCAATCCTGCAGTTCTAACACAACTCCAAGAAAATAAAATCAACCACCATACTCTTGTTATTAAGAGGAAAACTATGGAAAATTATATATATACACGCACACACACACACACACACACACACACACACACACACACACACACACACACAAGATTTATGGAGAAAATCTTATTTGCACTTTATTTGCACCGGCTCTGTATGAGAAGAGGATGGACTGGTTCACTTGAGGGCTGAGTTATGTCATTATGTTGCAAAGATAAAAACAGAGCAGCTTCTTGTCAGCTGCCTGCTGAGCATTTTGTCAGATTTTTCCTGTTTGGAGAGAAATACGGCTATGCGAAACCCTGGGGGGGCCCTTACACCGAGACACTCTTTATGACCCCATTCATAGCTGGTGTGTTCGAGCACACATTTTATAGATACCATTCACCCCACTACTGCTGGTGATTTATTTTTCCATAAAGTGATATGAATATAATGAGTTTATAGAACAGGTTGCTTTAGGACAGAGGCGAACTGCTGACACTGATGGAGGAGATTATTTGAGCGAGGCAATCGCATTAAATCAGGTTTTACTGCTGTTAACCATTTGAAAATGATGGATTTGCACGACACGACAAACCTTAAGATGAAGTTTGATAGGATTTTTTTTTTTATGGAATAAAAGGCTTCAGTGATATGTGACCTTATTCAGAGAACCAAGAGACTTGTGCTTGTGAAACATGGTCTGTGATGGTGCATGCTTTTGTTTTTATTGGAAATTATTCAAAATACCTAATTTTATTGTTTTGTGGGTGTTTCTGATTTTATTTCTGAGTCACTCTGTTGCTTGACTTTAAACACTGGCTCTAATGGGAAATAATATATCAGGACAAGCACACAGATTTGTGTAATTTGACTAGAATTCAAGAATAGTGGAAAATATGTTTGGAGAATTGTCAAAATTAGTTTCAAGCAGAAACCTCTCTTGGATAGAAAAATGAACTGCAGTTCCTCTAATGGCCACTTGAGTCTGGCTCCTGGTCTGAAAAATGAAGCCAGTGGGGAAGAGGCTTGAACTTGCATTCAATGTGACAGCCACCAGATGGGGATATCTGTGTTTGCAAAAAGACTTCCTGTCACGTTGATGTCTATGGGAAAGCAACTTTGTGACATGAGCTCTGGAAACGCTTTCCTGCTCAGTTTATGGGCTCGGTCATTCATTTTGGGTCATAAATGAATAAAAATTGTAAATCTTGGTCATACTCTGTTTCAAAATGGAGGTGTATGTGGTATGAAACCATACGCTCATCAGACCTCTTGTTTCTCCTTCTTTGTTTCTGTTTTTTAACCAAAATGTTCATCCTGAGGCTTCAAAAATGGGACTTCAGAAACCAACAGAAACAATACCTACATCTACCTGTTATAGTGCCTACACTCCCAAATCGAGTCCATCCCCAAAGACTCACACATTTATAATCCCCAGTCTCCCCTGTTGTAACATCTATATGAGTGTTATCCATTTATTTTAAAAACTCACACATTTGGATTTTGCTGAGACTTGAATTTAGGGGCCTGGTCACTTTGACTGATGGGTATTTCAGCAACTGTAGCTGTTTGCTCTTTGCTTATTGGTGCCTTTATAATTACTGTAAATGGAATTTACAGTAATCAGTGGGGCCTTCAGCTCATCTATTTGTTGAGTGAAAATCTAGTATCTTCGTATCCAGTATCTTCTTGCTTTGTTACCACCAGCTAACTGCTAGCTAGCAACAGCTGATAATTTAGCCCTCCATCCCTACTTCAAGTATGCCCACTTCTAACTGGCCAAAAAGCAATGAGGCTTCAAAATGCTGAATCTCAAAATCAGCTGGAGAGATCACAGCAGCTAAATCCTTCTTTTATTTACTGTCTTTGGTTTTGTTCTGTTTTATTTTATAGGTTCCATACTTACTATGCAAATGAACTTCACTCTTATTATTTTTGTCATTCCCAACAACATCAAGAAGCATCATGAAAAGGTTTGCCAGACGCTGAGAGGGTGAGAGGGTGAGAGGGAGAGAAATAGAGAAGTTGCGTCCAGTAGCATGTTATGTCACAGCTTGACAACCTCTGAATGACATGTGTGAGAAGACATGAGTGAAAAGGAGTGTGTCTGATTGTCAAGTGGGAGAAGCAAATCCTTTTGTATTCTCCAGCACTACAGCATTGCATCAGGGGTGCATCAGGGGTGTCTGAAGAAAGGAGAGGGAAGCAAAACAGTGAGAAATGGACACACTGGTGATATATATATATATATATATATATATATATATATATATATATATATAAAAGACTGGCAGAAAAAGAATGAGTGACTGTTATGGTTGAAGCATACCGCTGACAGGGCGTGGTCACTTAAAGACAGAGGGAGATAAAGAAGAAGATGAATCTGAAGGAAAGGGGTGGAAAGGGGAAATGAGATAAATAGGGAGACAGAGCGAGTTGGCTTGACACTGTGATAAATAGGTGAATGAAGAGAGAGTGGGCGCCACGTGAGAATTCATAAAAGTAATGAAAAATGAAGAGGGAAAATAAAAGCATGAGAGAATTGGAGGCGGGGTGCATGAGAAGGAGTGATGTGTGGAAGAAAGAAAGGAGGGGATGCAAGGAAGAGCGAAGGAGGAAGGGGGAGTGTGTGTGTGTGTCGGGGGGGGGGGGGGGGGGGTAAAGGATGAGCTCATTGCAGTCACTGGGCTG